>NW_026035066.1:162690-216498 GCF_019186545.1 Solanum stenotomum
CCTCGAGGCCGGGGGTTGGGGTGGGGGTGGCCTCGGGGAAGGACGCCTCGAGGCCGGGGGTGGGGTGGGGGGTGGCCTTTGGGCAGGACGCCTCGAGGCCGCGGGTGGGGGTTGCCTCTGGTTGAACAAGTTTGTTAGTTGATATCTATTTAATTGGAAAGGATCATGTTATATACAAGTTAATTTCTTTTTTTATCTTCTGCTTACTCCTTGACCTAGGACCTACAAGCTATTAGATTATCTAGTCGTAATTCTTCGTTCCTTTTTCCTTAAGACAATCTGTTAACACGTTTTCATCTACAACAAGGCTTCCATGTTGACCTTTAATATAAGAGTACTTGTTTAAAAAAAATGTTGCTTAATTTGGTCAATGCTAGCAAAGAACTACTACATTTATCTAAATTTTGAATCTTATAGTTTTAGGTTGAGATTTGATGGATGCTGGTCTTAAAATTAACCTGACAAATTATAAGTTCTAGTTTAGTTCTGAAATTTTGTTTGCTTCTCTAGTCTCTATATTACAATCTTATTTGTGCTAGAAAGAAGAAGACATAGTTTTCATGTTGGTAAATTAATGTCGAATTGTTTTGACAGTTATACATTGTGAGAAATCTTCATTCATTTGTCTTGTCTCGGTGATTTATGTTTTGGTTTCCGTTGTATTTCAGAGTAAACAGCAAATCAAGAAACCGAAGTATGTGCGAATTTCTGTTGAATCTTATTCACATTTGACTGGTTAACTGAAGGACTGCATGAGGAACCATTTGACTGGTGCACTGAAGAAGCAAAGGTATCCAGGGAACAGCTCCTGATGGAAGTGGAATCAATGAAAAATTAGATGATTTTTCGGCCACTTATGTTGAGGTAATAAGCAACCGGTTGAGTATGGTAAATTTTGTCCTTGATCTATCTCATGTACTGAGTATGTTATCACATTGTTCTTCGTCCTATCAAATGGATTTTACTTTAGTGTGGAGGTAGCTACTGATATCTCAAATACTTGAAGTTTTTGTGTATCAGTGAATTTTGCTCCAACCCCCTAATCTTTGGGTGAAAAGAGTCAAGTTTTTTCTTTGACCATGATTGTCTTATATTTTGAATTATTAACTTTTAGTACTCATTGTACTTTTTATGTAGTTTCTTAAAATTTTATTTCAGACTTGAAGATTCTATGTCAAAATTTGCGTAGAAAATAAAGTTGTGTGACTCTCATACTCCGGACCCACCCACAAAATGTAACAGAGGGGGTAACACCGAAGGAAAAGGAAAAAAATATGTTTCTATGTGATTTCAATAATTTATAGCTGATCCGATGTCAGAGTCTCTTGTGAGTTTTCACCCTGATTAAGGTTCTTCATTTACCTGGGGTTTGCTGTTAGATAAATCTTTCGGGAACAGAACCTCTCATGAGGTAAGGGTAAGGTCTGCATACGCTCTACCCTCCCTAGACCCCCACTTGTGGCGTTACACTGGGTATATTGTTATTTGTTGTCTATATAAACTGTGTAGGACTAGACTGCTCTTTACCCACTGCTCTGTTCTCCAGCATTGCTTGCAACTGACATGTCGATTTAAGATTACGTTTAGTGGCACTTAAACTGTATTTAGTTTAATTTCCCATTTGAATCAGGATGGAGACTGCTGCTGATCTTGATTCCAAGACCAACAAGGTAGCTTTCTTGCACCCTAATAAGTGATTAATCCATTCCGTTGTAGTTGTGTATTTGATGCAGTAGTTTACAGTACTAAATTTACTCTGAAAAACATTGTGCTTCTTGTTGGTTGTCAAGACTTTTGATCTAATTTCACATTAACTCAATAAAAGACAGTAGATTTCAGTGATAGTGATGCTATGCAACTGAACTTTGAAATAAAATTTGCCTCTATTATATTGGTGTTTTATTGTTGCTAGCAAATAGATTTTTTTGTTTTGCTCCATCTCTCTAAGTTTGTTTCAGTGATAGAAGTTCCAATGCATATGAAAAGATTTGCAAATTAAACATTTATAATATATGAGCAAATGTCACAAAATAATGATATCTGGATGACTTTTAAGTCTCACTATGCGTTCAGAACTCAATAAATCATGTGTAACCTTGCATTGAAAGACTACTGTTAAATCAATTACTTGATCTTGTTTTCTGGTGAGGGCCATAATTTAAATAGTAAAAGAACAATTTTCTTTTATCAATGCATTGTCTAATTAGTGGACCTTGAATTAGATTGAAGACCACAATAAGAAATTGATATAGATTTTAGTAAACATGGAGTTCGTAATGTGGTGTTCAATTGAATCCGAAGTTCCTAATTTCTCTGGTTTGCAATCTTTTGATTTGGTGTTAAGATCGTTTTGATAACTTAATGACTGTCCGTTTCTATCTAAAGTGAGTGTCTAAAGAAGACAATCTGTTTTTTATTCTCCAGGAGAAAGATTTAACAGCTGCAGCAGAGAAGCTAGCTGAGTGTCAAGAAACCATATTTCTTCTCGGGAAACAGTTGAACTCTTTGCATCCTCAGACGAAGTTTATGGGGTCTTCGTACATCGATAGAAGTTCAAAAGGGGAGGGCTTTCGGGAAGAATCGACAACCTCTAGCATAAACATCCATGACAATGATAGCTGAGATGGACAACGCCAGTTCCGTAAAAGCAACTTGTTAGTCCCCTGTGGATATATATATATATATATATATATAATGTGTCATACAGTCCCTCAGACACTGAAGTAAACAATCCATTGAGATCACCAATCAGCTCAAAGTCTCCTAAACCAGACTGGCCTACTAAGTCTGGCTCTTCGTCCTCTGCTGGCCCTACACCTGAAAAACAAGAGATGGATTTCGTTTATTCGATTATTCTTCCGCTAAAAAGAGTGATGGGGTTTGGAATAGAAGGATCAAAACATCTACTTGTTAGAAATTACAGAATAGAGCAGATTACATGAAAGATGCAAGTTGTATTTGGTGGTGGTGGGGTTGAGGAGTATTGCCTATGGTAGTTCTGATCTCCAACATGTGAACGTAGCCAAAACAAAGCCTTTATGATATGAAATTCTTTTCCCCGATTTTTAATTGCCTTAGTTTTAGATTATTAAGGCTTCTGTTGCATGGTTTTCCATGCTTAGATTTTGTTTATATATGTTAGTTTTGTTGTTATCTTCACGGACTAAAGTACTTCTTGTGATCTTGAGAAAGAAAGGGGTTCATCAACAAGTAGGGAGAAGGAGAGGGAGAAAGGACTAACGTGTATTATTTAATTTGAAAACTACATAAAAAATATTGTAAATCTCAATAATTAACAACATATTGACTCATGAAATCCTATTTGTGCTACATATATTGGGACAAGGGAAGTAACATATATTTATTTAAAAATTACGAAAAAGTACTATAAACTATAATAATTAACAACTTAAAATATTTAAAAATCATAATATATTTAATCAACTCTCTAAATTTTATCTATGTCACATAAAACGAAAAAAAATAAATAGATTTTAGTCCCATGCTAGCATGAGCACTTGTGTCTAGTATATATTTATATAAAAACTCTATGGAGTATTAAGATAAGATATAAAACTCCAAAAATTTGGACAAAATTTGAAAATACTTGATTTCGAAATGCAAATCAAATATTTAAAAATATTAGGATTTTGATTTTGTCTAAACTATATCAACTCTTAATTTAAATGTCTATTTTAAACCTATCTTAAAAATAAGAGATTATCTATCATTTGTTCGTCTATGCAACAAGTATCCCTAATTTTACACATACATTACTTTCACAATTTTAATGTTGTTGATTTTAACTTGACACGAAATTTAAAAAAAATTAATTTTTTTTATTCTTACGATCAAACTAAAAATACGTAGAATATGTCAAAATGTCCTTAATTTTTTTTATCTCAAAATATGTCACGTGAAAAACTAGAATTAAAGAATTGTAAAAAAAAACATATTGAAATAAACTAAAACACAAATTTCTCGGTTTTTCGTTTGTAATTAGCTCATGGATCTGGACCTTGCAAGACCAAAATTTTTTATATGAAAAGACTTTATGAGGACCGTTGTAATGATTTGGGGAACCATCACGTATACTCACACCATTTTTAACGCATATTTTGGTATATACATGCCCATTTTAGGAATTACACAAATTTCTTGATTTTCGTGTGTATTAGCTCATGAATCTAGTGCCTCGAAGCACCCAATTTTTTTTTTTCTAAATTTTTTTATGAGGACCTCCATAATGAGTTGGGGAACCATCATGTATACTCACCATTTTTAACGCATATTTTCGCATTTACATGCTATTTTTAAAACCTACACAATTTTCTTAGTTTTTCGTGTGTATTAGCCCATGGATCTGGTGCCTCGGAGCACCCAAATTTTTTTCAGAAAAAACACTTTATGAGGACCTCCATAATGAGTTGAAGAACCATCAAGTATACTCACACAATTTTTTTACTACATATTTTCACATTTACAAGTCATTTTTTTAGGAATTACCCAAATTCCTTAATTTTTCGTATGTTATAACCCATGGATCTGGCATCCTGGAGCACCCAATTTTTTTTTTCTCAAAAAACGTTATGAGAACCTCCGTAATGAGTTGGGGAGCCACCACATATACTCACACTATTTTTTATGCCCTTTTCCGCATTCACGGGCCATTTTTTAGGAATTACCAAAAGTCCGCTATTTTTTGTGTGTTATATAGCCAATGGATCTGACGCACAGAGCACCCAATTTGTTTTTCTCAAAAACATTATGAGGACCTCCATAATAAGTTGGGGAACCACCACGTATACTCACACCATTTTTTTCAGGCCCATTACCGCATTTACATGCCCTTGTTTAGGAATTACCCAAATTCCTCTATTTTTCGTGTGTTATAGCCCATGGATCTAGCGCCCCGGAGCGCCCAAAATGTTTTATTCAAAAATATTTATGAGGACCTCCGTAATGAGTTGCGGAACCAACACGTAAACTTATACCACTTTTTCACATGCATTTTCGCATGTACAAGCCCTTTTTTAGGAATTACCTAAATTCCTCTATTTTTCGTGTGCTATACCCATGGATCTGGCGCCCCGGAGCACCCAATATTTTTTTCTCACAGAACTTTATGAGAACCTCCCTAATGAGTTGGCGAACCACCACATATACTCACACCATTTTTTTAATGCCCAGTTCCTTATTTACACGCTTTTTTTAGGAATTACCCAAATTTCTCAATTTTTCGTGAGTTATAGCCCATGGATTTGGTGCCCCGGAGCACCCAATATTTTTTTTCTCACAGAACTTTATGAGAACCTCCCTAATGAGTTGGGAAACTACCACGCATCCTCACATCATTTTTTCATGCCCATTTTCACATTAACAAGCTTTTTTAGGAATCACCAAATTCTCTATTTTTTGTGTGTTAAACCCATGGATCTGGCGCCTCAGAGCACCCAAAATATTTTTCTCAAAAAATTTTATGAGGACTTATATAATGAGTTGTTGAACCACTACGTATACTCACACCATTTTTTTCACATTCATTTATGCATTTACAAGCTCTTTTTTAGGAATAACCTAAATTTCTCTATTTTTCGTGAGGTATTGCCCATGGATCTGGCGCCCTGTAGCACCCAATATTTTTTTAGTAAAAGTTTTTTTGAGCACCTCCGTAATGAGTTAGGGAACAACCACGTATACTCAGACCATTTTTCATGCTCATTTCCGCATTTATAAGCCATTTTTCAGAAATTACCCAAATTCCTCAATTTTTTCGTGTGTTATAGCCAATGGATCTGGTGCCCTAGAGCACCCTAAATTTTTTTCTCAAAAAACTTTATGAGGATCTCTGTAATAAGTTGGGGAGCCACCACATATACTTACACCATTTCTGCATTTATATATCCTTTTTTAGAAATTACCCAAATTCCTCTATTTTTCATGTGGTACAGCCCATAGTTCTGGCGCCCTGGAGCACCCAATATTTTTTCTCAAAAAATATTATGAGGACATCTATAATGAGTTGGAGAACCACCATGTATAATCACTCTATTTTTTTAAGGCTGATTTTTGCATTTACTTGCCTTCTTTTAGGAATAACTCAAATTCTTCTATTTTTCGTGAGGTATAGCCCATGGATCTAGCACCCCGGAGCACCCAATATTTTTTTCTTAAAAATCTTTAAGAGGACCTCCATAATGATTTGGGGAACTACCACATATACTCATACCATTTTTTCATGCTCATGTCTGCATTTACAAGCCTTTTTTTAAGAATTACCCAAATTCTCAATATTTTCGTGTGTTATGCCCATGGATCTGGTGCCCAGAGCACCCTAAATTTTTTTCTCAAAAAAATTAATGAGGACCTCCGTAATGAGTTGTGGAACTACCATGTATACTCACACCATTTTCACATTTATACGTCCTTTTTTTATGAATTATCCAAATTCCTCTATTTGTCGTGTGGAATAGCCCATGGTTTTGGCACCCCAAAGCACCCAAATTTTTTTTCTCAAAATACTTTACGAGGACCCCGTAATGAGTTGGGAACCACCACATATATTCACACCATATTTTTCACGCGCATTTCCGTATTTACTGGTCTTTTTTAGGAATTACCCATATTCCTCGTTTTTTCATGCGTTTTAGCAGATGGATCTAGCGCCCCGGAGAACCCAAATTTTTTTCTCAAAAATCTTTATGAGGACCTCAGTAACTAGTTAGGGAACCATGACGTATACTCACAGTATTTTTTTCACGCCCACTTTCGCATTTAAAGGCTTCTTTTTAGGAATTACTCGAATTTTTATATTTTTCATGTGTTATAGCCCATGGATCTGGGGGTCCAAATCACTCAAATAATTTTTCATAACAAACTTTATAGAGGACCTCCGTAATGAATTGGAGAACCACCACGTATACTCACACCATTTTTTACGCTCATTTCGGCATTTACATTCCCTTTTTTAGGAATTACCCAAATTTCTCTAGTTTTCGTGTGTTATAGACCATGGATCTAGCTCCCCGCAACGCCAAAATGTTTTTCTCAAAAATATTTATGAGAACCTCCGTAATGAGTTGGGGAACCACCACATATACTCACACTATTTTTTTCACGCATATTTTCTCATTTACATGCCCTTTTTTAGGAATTATCCGAATTCATCTGTGTTATAGCCCATGGATCTGGCGCTCCGAAACACTCAATTTTTTTTCTCAAAAAACTTTATAGAGGACCTCCGTAATGAGTCGGGAACCACCAAGTATACTCATATCATTTTTTTCACGCTCATTTGCCCATTTAAAGGCCTTTTCAGGAATTACCCAAATTCCTCATTTTTTCGTGTGTTTTAGCACAAGGATCTAGCGCCCCGGAGCATCCAAAATTTTATTCTCAAAAAATGTTATGAGGACCTCTGTGATGAGTTGGGTAACCATCACGTATACTCAAACCATTTTTTTCACGCCATTTCTGCATTTACAAGCCCTTTTTAGGAATTACCCAAATTTCTTGATTTTTTGTGTGTTATAACCCATGGATTTGGCGCCTCGGAGCACCTAAAATGTTTTTTCTAAAACTTTATATGGATCTCCGTAATGAGTAAGGTAACCACCAAGTAAACGCACACATATTTTTTCACTCCTATTTTCGCATTTACAGGCCCTTTTTTAGAAATTACCCAAATTTCTCTATTTTTTTTTGTTTTATAGCCCACGGATCTGGCGCTCCGGAGCACTCAAAATTTTTTTCTCAAAAACTTTTATAGAGGACCTCCGTAATAAGTCGGGGAACCACCAAGTATACTCACATCATTTTCTTCACGCTCATTTGCCCATTTAAAGGCCTTTTTAGGAAATACCTAAATTCCTCATTTTTTCGTGCGTTTTAGCACAAGGATCTGGCGCTCCGGAGCACCCAAAATTTTTTTCTCAGAAAATTTATGAGGACCTCTGTAATGAGTTGGGGAACCACCATATATGCTTAAATCATTTTTTTTCACATCTATATCCTTATTTACATGCTCTTTTTTTAGGAATTATTCAAATTCCTCAATATTTCGTGTGTTATAGCAATGGATCTGGCACCCCAGAACACCCTAACTTTTTTTCTCAAAAAACATTAAATAGGACCTCCGTAATGAGTTGGGGACCACCACGTATACTCACACCATTGTTTTCACGCCCATTTCTGCATTTACAGACCCGTTTTTAGAAATTACCAAATTAAATTCTATTATTTTTCGTGTGTTATAGCCCATGGATCTAGCGCTCCTGAGCATCCAATTTTTTTTCTCAAAAAACTTTATGACGACCTTCGTAATGAGTTGGGGAACCACCACGTACACTAACACCATTTTTTCACGCCCATTTCCGCATTTACAGACTTTTCTTTTAGAAATTACCTAAATTTCTCGATTTTTCGTTTGTTATAGCTCATGGATTTGGCTCCCCGAAGAACCCAAATTTATTTTTCTCAAATAACTTTATAAGGACCTCCGTAATGAGTTGGGGAACCACCGCGTATACTCACACCATTTTTCACGCTTATTTCCGCATTTACAGGCATTTTTTAGGAATTATCCAAATTCCTCATTTTTTCGTGCATTTTTGTCCATGCATCTTGCGCCCCGGAGCACCCAAAATATTTTTTCAAAACACTTTATGAGTACCTCCATAAAAAGTTGGGGAACTACCACGTATACTCACACTATTTTTTTCATGCCCATTTCCACATTTAAAGGCCCCTTTTAGGAATTATCCAAATTCCACTATTTTTCGTGTGTTATAACCCATGGATCTGGCGCCCCAGAGCACCCAAAATTTTATCTCAAAAAACTTTATAAGGACATTTGTAATGAGTTGGGGAATCGCCACGTATACTCACACTAATTATTTCTCGCCCATTTTCGCATTTATAAGCCCTTTTTTAGGAATTACCCAAATTTCTCAATTTTTCGTGTGTTATAGCCCATTGATCTGACGCCCTAGAGCACCCAATCTGTTTCTTCTCAAAAACCTTTATGAGGACCTCCGTAATAAGTTGGGGGAACCACCACATATACTAACATCATTTTTTTTACGCTTATTTCCGCATTTAGAGGCCCTTTTCTAGGAATTATTCAAATTCCTCGATTTTTCGTCTGTTATAGCCAATGGATCTGGCACCCCGTAGCACCCAATTTTTTTTTCTCAAAAACGCTTATAGAGGACCTCCGTAATGAATTAGGTAACCACCACGTATACTCACACCATTTTTTTTTCACGCCCATATGCGCATTTACAAGTCTTTTTTTAGAAATTACCCAAATTAATCTATTTTTTCGTGTGTTATAGCTCATATATCTGGCGCTCCGTAGCACCCAAGTTTTTTTTCTCAAAAAACTTGATGAGGACCTAAGTAATGGGTTGGGGAACCGCCACGTATATTCACACCATTTTTTCACGCCCATTTCCGCTTTTACATGCCTTTTTTAGGAATTTCCAAAATTCCTTGATTTTTCCTGTGTTATATCCCATTGATCTGGCGCCCCGGAGCACTCAATATTTTTTTTCTCAAAAACCCTTATGAGAACCTCCATAATGAGTTGAGGAACCACCACGTATACTCACACAATTATTTCACACTCATTTTCACATTTACAGGCCTGTTTTTAGGAATTATCCAAATTCGTCTATTTTCGTGTGATATAGCCCAATGATCTGGCGCCCCGGAGCACCGAAAATTTTTACTCTAAAAACTTTATGAGCATCTCCATAATGAGTTGGGGAACAACTACGTACACTCCTACCATTTTTTTCACGCACATTTCTGCATTTACAGACCATTTTTTAGTAATTACCCAAATTCCTCTATTTTTCGTGTGGTATAGCTCATGCATCTAGCGCTCCAGAGCACTTAGAAATTTTTCCCAAAAACCTTTATGAGGACCTCCGTAATTATTTGGAGAACCACCACATATAGTCACATCATTTTTTCAGGCCTATTTAACCATTTACATGCCTTTTTTTAGAAATTACCCAAATTCCTCTATTTTTCGTGTGTTATAACCCATGGATCTGGCGCCCTTGAGCACCCAAATTATTTTTCTTAAAAAATTTTATGAGGACCTCCATAATGAGTTGGGGAACCACCTCGTATACTCATACCATTTTTTTCATGCCCATTTTCGGATATACAAGCCCTTTTTTAGGAAGTACCCAAATTCCTCTATTTTTTTGTGTGTTATAGCCCTTGGATCTGGCAGCTTAGAACACCCGATTTTTTTCTCAAAAAACTTTATGAGGACCTCCGTAATGAGTTGGAGAACCATCACATATTCTCACACAATTTTTTTCACAGCCATTTCCACATTTATAGGTCATTTTTAGGAATTACCAAATTTCTCTCTTTTTCATGTGTTATAGCTCGTGGATTTGGTGGTCCAGAGCACCCAACATTTTTTCTCGAAAAACATAATGAGGATCTCTGTAATGAGTTGGGGAACCACCACGTATACTCACACCATTTTTTCACACCAATGTAATTCCTTGGAATTTTTTTTAAGCTAAGACTCGAACCGTTTTTCGTAGTGAGTGAGATTTTACCCATGAATTAAAAATTTATTTAGTGTTAATGTCACTAGATGTAGCACCTTGAGTTCCAAGAAGAACTACATAGAGTTCATTCAAGTCATTCCTAAGTTTCTTTAAGTTTTAGGTCAATTTCAAATGACCAAGGAT
Organism: Solanum stenotomum; assembly: GCF_019186545.1. Classification (NCBI taxonomy): domain Eukaryota; kingdom Viridiplantae; phylum Streptophyta; class Magnoliopsida; order Solanales; family Solanaceae; genus Solanum; species Solanum stenotomum. Next base: position 173,412 of record NW_026035066.1, read on the forward strand.
GATTTAAGAGACCCATAAGATATTAAATTAAAGCCCTTCGAGTCCTATTTACATCGCCACCGAATTTTCTAAGTTTCAAGTTCAGATGAGTGAGATATGCCCTTTTGAAGTCAGACTATCCAAATAAGGAAAGTTACCTAAAAATATAAAGGGGTATTTTGGTCTTTTTCTTACCCAAACAGATTTAATTCGTTTTTAGTAAGGTTTTAGGGGTCTAGTCTGATTAGGTTCAGTTTTTATAATCCTAATATACGCCTAGAGTTTTTGTTGAGAGTTTAAGAAGACAAAAAAAGAGAAATGAAGAGAAAAGAGGAGAAAAGAGGAGAGGATCAAATCGTTCGTCGAGAGTCTTGCGTTCTCTTGTGGATTTTTGCCATGTGTTTGATCCCTAAGAGGTATGTAATCTTCCATAGTGTTGGGTTTGTTCACCCACACGCCAATCATGTTAATTTCAGCGCGTTAAATTCATTCTAGAAAGATGAAGGTTTGATGTTCTTGAATTGACTTTCGTTTTTGAGTTAAGATGAAATTGATGAGTTCTTGAGGAAATCGAGTTGATTTTACAGTTGTGTTTGATTAGATTCTTGGGTACATGTATTGGGTATCTGAATCTAAAGAGAAATTGAGAAAAAAGATCGAATTTAGGCAAATTGGGTTTAGAAAACTAGGAAGAAAAAGTCGGAAAAGGAACAAGTAGCAAGTCCGCGACGCGGACATGTTCCTTCGATGTGAAAATTTTCTCTCAGCATCGCGGAGAGGTTGCGGACTCGAATGTTTCAAAAATTATTTCGACCAAACATTTTAATTCATCTCCGCGTTATGGACTTGCTCCCCAGACAGTGTTTTTCAACCCTTTCTCATGTTTAACTATCTAAAAACACTCTTAAACGTCCCAAGATCTTTCCGATCACAAATCACAACCTTGAATTCATAAATTAAATTCAAGGTAGAGTTGAGAGTTCTTTCAAACATTTTTGAGAAAGTCCCTTTGAGTCTTTTTGAGGAGTCTCCTACAATTTCTAATAACTTGTTTCAAGACTCGAGCAAGTGAGTATGAGAGTGAGGAGAATGCATTCATGAGTCTATTTTGTCATCATGATATCCTTCATATCATGAACCATAACTCTTGAATTCATAATTCACATTCAAGAGAGAGTTAAGTGTAGAGTTCAAGGAATCCTTTGAGTTCAATTGTGAATCCTTTGAGATCCATCATCGATTTGAGTTTAGTATTGAAGAAGTAAGTATGAGAATGAGAAGATTCGTATACTTGAGTTCCATAATTTTCTTTAGACCCTTAAGTCGAGTCGTTCATGCTCATAAATTCCGCATGAACTCTATTAATTGAGTATCTTTTGGAGGAGTAGTATCTTCAACTTTTAAGTCTTGAGTATCGAGTTCCTAATCCCCTTTGAGATTATATTTCTAATCACGGGACTATTACATGTTACCCATAAAGTCCTTGAGTTGAATTGTTCATGCCCATAATTCTGCATAAACCCTATAAGTCGAACAATCTTGAGATGAAAAGTATCTTTGAGTCCTTGGGTTGAGTAGTTCATGCTCATAATTCCGCATGAACCCTCTGAGTTGAGCATTTTTGAAATGAGTAGTATCATTGAAGTTCTTGAGTTCCAAGTATTGAGTTCTATCTATGGTTATTGAAAACCTTGCATTGAGTCGTTCACGTCCATAATTCGGTATGAACCATATTTTAAAAAGTCTTTTACAAACGTTTTAACTTTGTTTTAAGACTTAAGCTTTGAGTTGAGTAAAGAGTAAGAGTAAAGTTAATTTCTTAAAATGATATATGGGAACTAAGTATTCCCAAGAGTAAATATTTTCACATTTAAAAGAGGAGGAAATTGAGATTTCCAAAAGAGTTTTGAGCAGTTTGAGTAACATCTCTTTTTAGAGAAAAAATTTGAGTAATAATCTCAAACCACAGAAAGAGTTATGTTTTTAAACATATGAGCTGAGTATTTTGGGAGTAGTATCGAACACCGATATGGGGATGAGTTTAGGTTCAGATAACTCACGTCTCCATAAACCATGTAGCCGTTATGGGTAGAAAGGATCATACTTTTTAGATGACTCCTTAGTGCTTTTTAGCATAGACTAGTGGATCCACTTAGTTAAGGCGTTCTATACGACGGCAAAGTATGGGACTGTTCTGGCAGCGTGGAAAAGACGTTGTATCATCACTTAGGCTCATAGTGGTGGTTGTCAGTTAGAGAACTCCCACAGAGTTCTATTGTATTTTTATATACACATTGAGTATTATTGTATTTTTCAATACATTTAGTTGCTATCTACAGTTTTACAACTTTCCATTTATATTGCATCTTTTACTATTGCTTTATCCTTGAGTATCATGAGTTGAGTCTTTTGAGTTGAGTATCTTGAGTTGAGTATGTTAAGTTGAACTGTGCTTTATTGAGTCGAGTACCTTATTGTTGAGTTGAGCCCTATTTCACTAAGTTTAGAACCTTATTGTTGAGTTGAGTATCTTATCCTTGAGTACTTCTGAGTTGAGTAAGTTTGAGTAGTTTTGAGTATCCTTGAGTATTCCTTGAGTTGAGTAAGTTTTGAGAAGAGGTAAGTATGTTTCCCTTTTTTTTTAATCAAGTTTCAAGCTTATGTTATGCTTTAGAATTCCCTTTACATTCTCGTACATTTCATGTATTGAGCCATTTGGCCTGCATCCTTTCATGATGCAGATTCAGGTATTCACGATCATCAACAGGAGCTTCGTTGATACTACATGGAGTTCGAGTTAGCTATGGTGAGCCTCCTTGCTTCCGGAGGATTTCATTTACTTTTCAGTTATATCAGTTGTTTGGATGTCGTGGGTCTTGTCCCGACTTTCATCTTTGTCAGTTAGAGGCTTTATAGATAGATAGTAGAGTTTGAGAAGTCTGTTTCATTTATCTTACTAAATGTATTAAAGACTTAAGTTGCCTAAGGTTGGCTAGTCGAATATTCTATTTTTATTCAGAGTTATTCATTTGAGTTAAAGATTTGTAAGTTTTATGAATTTTATTCTGTTTTAAGCTTTGTGTACTTAAGTTAGTCTTTCGCTTGAAGTCAGCCAGGATGAAGGTTCGCTTGGGGACCAACAATGGTTCTCGAGTGCCGGCCACGTCCAGGGTGTAGGCTCGAGTCGTGACAGCCAATTCCCACATTTACAGGCCTTTTTTTAGGAATTACCCAAATTCCTTTATTTTGTGTGTTATAGCCCATGGATTTGGCGCCCCTGTCATGACCCAGACCATCGTGATTGGCACCCACACTAACCCTCCGGTGGGAGAACCATTACTACAACTCAACTAACAACTTAACTAAAAACTAAGGCATTTAAAGATACGGAAGCATGTTGAATGACAATAAAAATGGAGTCCCCATAAGCTCCAAAGGTTTAAACAATTAACTAACCAAACTAATGCGGAAATTCAACCCCTAGAACCTGAAAGTCATTGTATCAAAACTTTACGAACGACAAGTCTAAGAACAAGAGGTACAACCCCGAAACTAAACAAACACCTTTAACAAATAGTATGAGTCCGAAGAGAGTGGACTTAAACAAGAAAGATCCATGGCAGCCTGAAAGAACTGGCTCACCCTTGAATCCGGTCATGCTCAATAGTCACCTAGATGAGGTCTATCAATAGCCGCCTGAAGATACCCTGTACTCAACAAAGAACAAACAAGTGCATTATCAGTACACAACCACAGTGTACTGGTAGGATCACACAGCTATCCCAATAAGTGAAACACATGCAAGTAACCACAACATTATAAAACAGACATATACCAAACATATACAATATTAGTCATATTTTCCAGATCAATGTAGCATTCCATGTTCTTAGTAATACACATTGGTTATCATTTTAGAACAACAAACAATCTTTCAACCTCAATCACCATTAGATATGAACGTAATCAACACAAGTAGATACACAACACAATTTAATAATCCTCTCACGGAACCCAATTCAGTGGTTCTTTCATGGAACCCAAACCCAAATTGTTAGTATACCGGTTCGTGTTACCCGATCCAATATTTATGCCGAAACGTGGAAACTGATGCAATATTAATGCCAAAATGTGGCAACCGATCCAATGTTTATGCCGGAACGTGGCAACCGATCCCATATTTATGCCGGAAGTGGCAACCGATCCAAGTTAGTGGGTTGGAACGTAACACCTGATCCATTCAACAAACCACAATCACAATCACAATGTATATTCTCACAATCATACAATTAGAAGTGATTCATGACATATAATTATTCAATTATCCTCATTTACGATTAGGGTGATCAATAATGCAACATTCACATACATACATGCACTATAATGAAGCAAGTACAAACATATATCACACCAACATGAAATCACAACCAACACCTACCTCGAATCCAAGCTTAAATCCCCAAGGCACTTGAATCTTCCCTTTCCGAATTCTTTCCGTTTGTTCTAGGTCTACAAATAATTAATATACGCAAAGATCAACAATTAAATGTCTAATTATCCGGATTATAATAAACCCAATAACCCTAGACCAATCCAAGATCCTAATACCTAGATTAGGGTTTTTTCAACCATAATGTCCAGATCAAAACCCTCTCCCATTGATAATCACCCACGAATTTACAATCTACAGATCAAAAAATGGATTCGGGGAGTTCAAATCTTACCTTTAGCCTCAAGAATAGTGGAAAGCACCTGGGGTCGTCTCCTAGCTCTCAAAGTCAAAACTTGTAGAATAAAACGATTTTGGGGTTTATTTCCGACTTAAATCGCGATTGTCCCGCTATGGCGACCCCAGCCTATCACAGCGGCCCCGCCCTAGCGAGAATAATCCCGCCACAGTGGCTTGCACGTAAAAAAATGTAGAATTAAGAGCTCCAAACCCCCATTTCACAACACACCTTCATCCCACGACACTTAGAAAACACTCTTTCACGCTAAGATCAATTTTAGGAGTTCTTCTTGCCCGAATTCAATTCTGTAAAGTCGTACCGGTTCCTTAACCTCTAGCTATCCACTCACGCAATCAATTTCATTATTACACTTCTCATTCATTACGAGATATCCCTAGATTAGCTTGACTCTGATTTCGTCAAAATCTGGACTAGGCTAGGAAATTTCAAGTTACTACTCAAAAGTTTTTCTGGTCCAATTCTTTCCCCATTGGCTTTTCCGTAACGACGAAATTAGGTCGTTACAATAGATACCAATTTACCCATCACTCGTCCTCGAGTGATCAACTAGGAAAGACTGGATAAAGTAAGAGTATAGTAATATTTGAATCATTGAACCATTGGCGATACTTGGCCTGCATACTTTTTCTATCGACTCTGGGTTGCTAGAAGCTTAGCTTGGATACTTCTCACCTTGTCCTGATCATCCTTGACCAAATCAACTCCCAAAGGTTTTACTTCTTCAGCCCCAAACCACCCTATGGGTGATCTACACATCCTCTCATACAATGCCTCAATGAAGTCATCACAATACTCGAGTGATAATTATTGTTCTATGTAAACTTAACTACAACAAACGCTATTCTCAATAACCACTAAAGTTGATCGTACTCACGTCTGCCACATTTTATCAAGGTCCTTGACACAATCATCAGGACTAATCCTTTCTCACATAAGCATGATACAATTCTAAATCAATACTCGCTACAATTAGAGGTGGACCTGAACCGACCAACACACACTCATAATACTCAACCAATCATAGTTCTTATCAATATCTCCTTCTTACAACATAAATTTCCATGAGCTTAAGTTACATTATTTTATCTTTAGACATCAGATACTCATCGAGGGATATGTCCAAGCATACAACCCTCTATTTATACCATCGAATGCTAGATTTAGCAATTATGATTGTAGATTACCCTTAAGAACAGTAGAATTGGACCCAATGATCCCCGCATTCATCTACACGCAAATAATACATGACCTCGACGACTAGACGAATATTAAGATTGTCGGACAACCATGATCACACATGGTAGCTCTTCTATGAATTCTCATAAGCAAGTGGTATATGTCGAAACACTAAAATACTTTAACAACTCCAAGACAACACCAATTATGTCATTCGAAATAACCAAATCTTCCGAATCTTCCCACTCAACCAAGAGAACATCGTAGGATTTGGTACCCCAGATCCACCACTAGGGATCCACCCACAAGAGTGAAAACACACTAGAGCATAGCTAGTGAATCATACTCACAATACTAACAACCATCATAAGCACTCCGACCATTTACCTTATTATAAACCAACACTTTTTAAATGAAACCTTTCTTAGGTACTTAACAATCAATAATACTCAACTTTACGACTAAACCCAGGTGTAAGTCCTTTCAAATGCTCAATACCTGATACAATTGATCATTTCTCACCTTGCAATTTCATACCTTAACAAAATATATCACCACGAATGTAGACTTACAAATGAAAAATATGAATTGTAAATTCAACCGTATAACACAATCCCCTTATCGATCAACATTAGCTTGTACATTGAAGATTTTTATGAATTCATGGATATTCGCTTATCATTGATCGCATCCCCATCGATCTTACAATATCATTTGCTAAAATTTCAATCATACTTATTACTAAACTCAAAAACAAGAACCAAGCACTTATCATCACACTCGAGCTAATGTCTGTACACTCCTTTCTTATGAATTTTTCAATAGTTGCCAACCAATCTTATAATATAGTTGCATTCCATCACAAACTCTTATTATTCTTATGCTCAGTCAGCCCTGACTATCACTACAAAGTCAAACTTTTCATCAACACGACACCTCAAACTCAGGTATACCCATCAAATTCGAAGGACTAACCCAATTTTTATGCGCACTTTCTTACTAAAATACTTCAAATGCCTTCACCAGAGTATACTCAATGGGACTTTCTTTATCTATAAGCTTTTCATCCCGGTATTAATCCACCCCTTTATGACGGAAGATAAAAATCAACAGTACTCATACTACCTTCTTAAATCTTAACAAACAAGACCGGAATACCTTACGGGAAAGCACTAAGAGGGATGAAACCTTACTCAAGAAGCTCCTGGATTTGAGCTTTAAGCTCTCTCAATTTTCACACCACAAGAATAAACTCAATAGAGAGGGATTCAACCTCGACATCCCGAATATGAGCCAATCACGCCAAACAATCCCGCCTCACCATTTTTCTATCCCGCACGACAGATATTACCTTAACTGACTTAGGCTTGTACCCCCTTCCCACTCTAACCTTTCCCTACCCAGGATCTCTAGAGTTACTGACTTAGCATTACCATTAAGCATAACATAATAGGGGGACAACCAAGTCATGCCTAAGATTATACCAAGTCAGTCGTATCCAGAATAACCAAATCAACCAAAATCTGAAAATCACTGAACACAACAGGACAAGACGATATACATGGGTGACTATGACTGACTCTTCAACTAGAGTAGAAACATGGATAGGGGCATCAAGTATATCACAATTCATATCAAATTCAGAGGCAAATCGCACAGACACATAAGAATAAGTAGAACCCAGATCAAACAACACACTAGCCATCTGGTCACAAATAATAATAGTTATTGTGATCACTGCATCAGACCTTCAGCCTCGGTCTTTCCCAAAAGGCATAAAACTGAGTCCTGTCATCTTGACGGGCAAACCTCCTTGCATGGATACACTACTCCTCTACCCGCATTACCATTTCCCTAGCCTCCACATCCTTACTGATTTCCTCATCATATGCCAAGGTTCTCCACCATTGTAACACACTTAATAACTTAACCAAGTAAACCTCGTTGTTATTGGAGCAGTTGTATACTGACCTCTTCTTGATATACAAACAATCCATGAAATCGTAGTATAACTTCTAACCTCAAATGACATAACTTAATTTCATCATTCGCTAAACAACCCATACATTTGATGACAACAATACTAAATGCATTTTCCAAAGTAATAGTGTTTATTATCTAACCGTCCCTCACCAAAACTTCTTGAATGATGTCACCCATAAACTTGAATCTACAAATTTGTCCTTAATCCCTTCACAAGCGACGATAGTAGCTAGCGAACCCCACAAAACTCTTAATTTCAGTCACAGAACTAAGTCAGACCCAATTCCTGATTGCTTCAATCTTTTGGGGATCTACCATTACTCCTTTCCTTGAAACTATATTCCCCAAAAAGGCAACTGAAGTCAACCAAAATTCACACTTACAAAATTTCGGACACCCCTTTTGTTTTTGTAATCACATGGATGTCAGTTTTTTTGTTGTTTTTGACAGCATTCGATTTATTATGAGGTTTTATAGTCTATCCTCGATTGTTGAACACTGATTGGATTGCAGGGGTTAGTTCGGATTCGATTCGATTTCTATAAGGAGACTTGGGAAAAACAGAGGAGGCATGACTGAGGTTCTGTCTCGCCCTGTCCCGCTCTGGCGGCCTCGCGCTGGCTGAAAGATCCCTCCCAGTGGCTCAGAAGGAAACAGTACCAAACAATAAATTTTTCTGGGGTTTTTCTCTTTTCTAAATCCCCCAACGGGTTTCAGCTTTACTGAGCAATTTAGGATAATCCTTTGNCTTCGAGGTCGAGTACGCCGATTACGACTAGGGGGTGCTCCCGGGTCGTGACATCATCTTTCCATCGCCACCGAGTTTTCTAAATTTCAAGTTTAGATGAGTGAGATATGCCTTTTTGAAGTCAGGCTGTCCAAATAAGGAAAGTTACCTGAAAATAGGAAGGGGTATTTTGGTCTTTTTCTTACCCAAACAGATTTAATTCGTTTTTAGTAAGGTTTTAGGGGTCTAATCTGATTAGGCTCAGTTTTATAATCCTAATATATGCCTAGAGTTTTAGTTGAGAGTTCAAGAAGACAAAAGAAGAGAAATAAAGAGAAAATAGGAGAAAAGAGGAGAGGATCAAATAGTTCGTCAAGAGTCTTGAGTTCTCTTATGGATTTTTGCCATGGGTTTGATCCTAAGAGGAATGTAAGCTTCCATAGTGTTGGATTTGTTCACCCACATGCCAATCATGTTAATTTCAGTGCGTTAAATTGATTCTAGAATGATGAAGGTTTGATGTTCTTGAATTGTGTTCTTGCAATTGGCTTTCATTTTTGAGTTAAGATGAGATTGATGAGTTCTTGAGGAAATCGAGTTGATTTTACAGTTGTGTTTGATTAGATTCTTGGGTACATGTATTGGGTATCTGAATCTAAAGAGAAATTGAGAAAAAAGATCAAATTTAGGCGAATTGGGTTTAAAAAACTAGGAAGAAAAAGTCAGACAAGGAATAGGTAGCAAGTTCGCGACGTGGACCTGTTCCTTTAGTGTGAAAATTTTCTCTCCGCATCACAGAGAGGTTGCGGACTCCAATGTTTCAAAAGTTATTTCGACCAAACATTTTAATTCATCTCCGCGTCACGGACTTGCTCCCCAGACAGTGTTTTTCAACCGTTTCTCATGTTTAACTATCTAAAAACACTCTTAAACATCCCGAGAACTTTCCTATCACAAATCACAACCTTGAATTCATAAATTAAATTCAAGGTAGAGTTGAGAGTTCTTTCAAACATTTTTGAGAAAGTCCCTTTGAGTCTTTTTGAGGAGTCTCCTACAATTTCTAATAACTTGTTTCAAGACTCGAGCAAGTGAGTCTGAGAGTGAGGAGAATGCATTCAGGAGTCTATTTTGTCATCACGATATCCTTCATATCATGAACCATAACTCTTGAATTCATAATTCACATTCAAGAGAGAGTTAAAGAATAGAGTTCAAGGAATCCTTTGAGTTCAATTGTGAATACTTTGAGATCGATCATCGATTTGAGTTAAGTTTTGAAGAAGTAAGTATGAGAATGAGAAGAGTCATATACTTGAGTTCCATAATTTTCTTTAGACCCTCAAGTCGAGTCGTTCATGCCCATAAATTCTGCATGAACTCTATTAGTTGAGTATCTTTGGGAGAAGTAGTATCTTCAACTTTTAAGTCTTGAGTATCAAGTTCTTTATCCCCTTTGAGATTATATTTCTAATCATAGGACTATTACATGTTACCCATGAAGTCCTTGAGTTGAATTGTTCATGCCCATAATTGTGCATGAACCCTATAAGTCGAACAATCTTGAGATGAGAAGTATCTTTAAGTCCTTGAGTTGAGTAGTTCATGCTAAAAATTCCGCATGAACCCTCTGAATTGAGCATTCTTGAAATGAGTAGTATCATTGAAGTTCTTGAGTTCCAAGTATTCAGTTCTATCTATGGTTATTGAAAACCTTGCATTGAGTCGTTCACTTTCATAATTCGACATGAACCATGTTTTAAGAAGTCTTTTACAAACGTTTTAACTTTGTTTTAAGACTTAAGCTTTGAGTTGAGTAAAGAGTAAGAGTAAAGTTCATTTCTTAAAATGATATATGGGAACTAAGTATTCCCAAGAGTAAATATTTTCACATTTAAAAGAGGAGGAAACTGAGATTTCCAAAAGAGTTTTGAGTAGTTTGAGTAACATCTCTTTTAGAGAAAGATTTTGAGTCATAATCCCAAACCACAAAAAGAGTTATGTTTTTAAACATATGAGTTGAGTATTTTGGGAGTAGTATCGAACACCGATATGGGAACGAGTTTAGGTTCAGATAACTCACGTCTTCATAAACCATGTAGTCATTATGGGTAGAAAGGATCATACTTTTTAGATGACTCCTTAGTGCTTTTTAGCATAGACTAGTTGATCCACTTAGTTAAGGCGTTCTATATGACGACAAAGTGTAGGACAGTTCTGGCAGCGTGGGAAAGACGTTGTATCATCACTTAGGCTCATAGTGGTGGTTGTCGGTTAGAGAAACTCCCACAGAGTTATATTGTATTTTTATATACACATTGAGTATTATTGTATTTTTAGTACATTTAGTTGCTATCTACAATTTACAGCTTTTAATTTATATTGCATCTTTTACTATTGCTTTATCCTTGAGTATCATGAGTTGAGTCTTTTGAGTTGAGTATCTTGAGTTGAGTACTTTCGAGTTGAGTATCTTAAGTTGAATTGTGCTTCGTTGAGTCGAGTACCTTTTTGTTGAGTTGAGCCCCATTTCACTGAGTTGAGAACCTTATTATTGAGTTGAGTATCTTATACTTGAGTACTTCTGAGTTGAGTAAGTTTGAGTAGTTTTGAGTATCCTTGAGTATTCCTTGAGTTGAGTAAGTTTAAGAAGAGGTAAGTATGTTTCCTTTTTTTTTTTATTAAATTTCAAGCTTATGTTATGCTTTATAATTCCCCTTACATGCTCGTACATTTCATGTACTGAGCCATTTGGCCTACATCCTTTCATGATGCAGATTCAGGTATTCAAGATCATCAACAAGAGCTTCGTTGATACCACATGGAGTTCAAGTTAGCTATGGTGAGCCTCCTTGCTTCCAGAGGATTTTATTTACTTTCAGTTATATCAGTTGTTTGGATGTCGTGGGTCTCGTCCCGACTTTCATCTTTGTCAGTTAGAGGCTTTATAGATAGATAGTAGAGTTTGAGAAGTCGGTTTCATTTATCTTACTAAATGTATTAAAGACTTCTATTTTTATTCAGAGTTATACATTTGAGTTAAAGATTTGTAAGTTTTATGAATTTTATTCTGTTTTAAGCTTTGTATGCTTAAGTTAGTCTTCCGCTTGAAGTCAGCCAGGATGAGGGTTCGCTTGGGGACCAGCAATAGTTCTCGAGTGCCGGCCACGTCCAGGGTGTAGACTCGGGTCGTGACAGCCAATTTCCATATTTACAGGCTTTTTTTTTTAGGAATTACCCAAATTCCTTTATTTTGTGTGTTATAGCCCACAGATTTGGCGCCCTTGTCACGACCCAGACTATCGTGATTGGCACCCATACTAACCCTTCGGCGGGAGAACCATTACTACAACTCAACTAACAACTTAACTAATAACTAAGGCATTTAAAGATACGGAAGCAGGTTTAAATGACAATAAAAATGGAGTCCCCATAAGCTCCAAAGGTTTAAACAATTAACTAACCAAACTAATGCGGAAATTCAACCCCTAGAACTTGAAAGTCATTGTACCAAAACTCTACGAACGACTAGTCTAAGAACAAGGGGTACAACCCCGAAACTAAGCAAACATTTTTAACAAATAGTATGAGTCAGTAGAGAGTGGACTTAAACAAGAAAGATCCATGGCAGCCTGAAAGAACTGGCTCACCCTTGAATCCGGTCATGCTCAATAGTCACCTAGCTGAGGTCTATCAATAGCCGCCTGAAGATGCCCTTTACTCAACAAAGAACAAACAAGTGTTGTATCAGTACACAACCACGGTGTACTGGTAGGATTACACAGCTCTCCCAATAAGTGAAACACATGCAAGTAACCACAACATTATAACACAGACATATACCAAACATATACAATATTAGTCATATTTTCAAGATCAATGTAGCATTCCATGTTCTTAGTAATACACATTGGTTATAATTTTAGAACAACAAACAGTCTTTCAACCTCAATCACCATTAGATATGAACGTAATCAACACAAGTAGATATGCAACACAATTCAATAATCCTCTCAAGTGTACTGGTTCGTGTTACCCGATCTAATATTTATGCCGAAATGTAGAAACCGATCCCATATTAATGCAGAAATGTGGCAACCGATCCAATGTTTATGCCGGAACGTGGCAACTGATCCCATATTTATGCCGAAAAGTGGCAACCTATATAAGTTAGTGTGTCGGAACGTAACACTTGATCATTTCAACAAACCACAATCACAATCACAATGTATATTCTCACAATCATACAACAAGAAGTGATTCATGACATATAATTATTCAATTATCCTCATTTACGATTAGGGTGATCAATAATGCAATATTCACATACATACATGTATTATAATGAAGCAAATACAAACATATATCACACCAACATGAAATCACAACCATTACCTACCTCGAATCCAAGCTTAAATCCCCCAAGGCACTTGAATCTTCCCTTTTCGGATTCTTTCCGCTTGCTCTAGGTCTACAAATAATTAATATACGCAAAGATCAACAATCAAATGTCTAATTATCCAGATTATAACAAACCCAATAACCCTAGACCAATCCAAGATCCTAATACCTAGATTAGGGATTTTTCCACCATAATTTCCAGATCAAAACCCTCTCCCATTGATAATCACCCTCGAATTTACAATCTACAGATCGAAAAATAGATTCTGGGAGTTCAAATCTTACCTTTAGCCTCAAGCATGGTGGAAAACTATCAAGAAAGCACCTGGGCTCGTCTCCTAGCTCTCAAAGTCAAAACTTGTAGAATAAAATGATTTTGGGGTTTATTTTCGACTTAAATCGCGACTGTCCCACTATGGCGACCCACAACCCGTCACAAAGTCCCCGCCCTGGCAGGAATAATCCCACGACAACGGCTTGCACGGAAAAAAAAAGTCAAATTAAGAGCTCCAGACCCCTATTTCACAACACACCTTCATCCCACGACACTTAGAAAACACTGGTTCATGCTAAGATCAATTCCAGGAGTTCTTCTTGCCCGAATTCAATTCCGTAAAGTCGTACGAGTTCCTTAACTACTAGCTATCCACTCACGCAATCAATTTCATTATTGCACTTCTCATTCATTACCAAATATCCCTAGACTAGCTTGACTCGGATTTTGTCCAAATCTGGACTAGGCTAGGAAATTTCAAGTTACTACTCAAAAGTTTTTCTGGTCCAATTCTTTCCTCGTTGGCTTTTCCCTAACTACGAAATCAGGTCGTTGCAATAGATACCAATTTACCCATCACTCATCCCCGAGTGATCAACTAGGAAAGACTGGATAATGTAAGAGTATAGTAGTATCTGAATCATTGAACCATTGGGGATACTTGTCCCGCATACTTTCTTTATCGACTCTGGGCTGCTAGAAGCTTTGCTTGGATACTTCTCACCTTGTCCTGAGCATCATTGACCAAATCAACTCCCAAAGGTTTTACTTCTTCAACCCCAAACCACTCTATGGGTGATCTACACATCCTCCCATACAATGCCTCAATGAAGTCATCACAATACTCGAGTGATAATTATTGTTGTATGTAAACTTAACTACAACAAACGCTATTCTCAATAACTACAAAAGTTGATCGTACTCACGTCTGCCACATGTTATCAAGGTCCTTGACACAATCATCAGGACTAATCCTTTCCCACATAAGCATGATACAATTCTAAATCAATACTCACTACAATTAGAGGTGGACCTGAACCAACCAACACACACTCATAATACTCAACCAATCATAGTTCTTATCAACATCTCCTTCTCACAACATAAATTTCCATGAGCTTAAGTTACAAAATTTGATCTTTAGACATCAGATACTCATCAATGGATATGTCCAAGCATACAACCCTCTATTTATACCATCGAATGCTAGATTTAGCAATTATGATTGTAGATTACCCTTAAGAACAGTAGAATTGGACCCAATGATCCCCGCATTCATCCACATGCAAATAATACATGACCTCGACGACTAGATGAATATTAAGATTGTCGGACAACCATGATCACACATGGTAGCTCTTCTATGAATTCTCATAAGCAAGTGGCACATGTCGAACCACTAAAATACTTTAACAACTCCAAGACAACACCAATTATGTCATTCAAAATAACCAAATCTTCCCAATCTTCCCACTCAACCAAGAGAACATCGCAGGATTTGGTACCCTGATCCACCACTAGGGATTTACCCACAAGAGTGAAAACACACTAGAGCATAGCTAGTGAATCATACTCACAATACTAACAACCGTCATAAACACTCCGACCATTTACCTTATTATAAACCAACACTTTTTAAATGAAACCTTTCTTAGGTACTTAACAATCAATAGTACTGAACTTTACGACTAAACCCAGGTGTAAGTCCTTTCAAATGCTCAATACTTGATACAATTGATCATTTCTCACCTTGCAATTTCATACATTGACAAAATATATCACCACGAATGTAGACTTACAAATGAAAAATATGAATTGTAAATTCAACCGTATAACACAATCCCCTTATCGATCAACATTAGCTTGTACATTGAAGATTTTTATGAATTCATGGATATTCGCTTATCATTGATCGCATCCCCATCGATCTTACAATATCATTTGCTAAAATTTCAATCATACTTATTACTAAACTCAAAAACAAGAACCAAGCACTTATCATCACACTCGAGCTAATGTCTGTACACTCCTTTCTTATGAATTTTTCAATAGTTGCCAACCAATCTTATAATATAGTTGCATTCCATCACAAACTCTTATTATTCTTATGCTCAGTCAGCCCTGACTATCACTACAAAGTCAAACTTTTCATCAACACGACACCTCAAACTCAGGTATACCCATCAAATTCGAAGGACTAACCCAATTTTTATGCGCACTTTCTTACTAAAATACTTCAAATGCCTTCACCAGAGTATACTCAATGGGACTTTCTTTATCTATAAGCTTTTCATCCCGGTATTAATCCACCCCTTTATGACGGAAGATAAAAATCAACAGTACTCATACTACCTTCTTAAATCTTAACAAACAAGACCGGAATACCTTACGGGAAAGCACTAAGAGGGATGAAACCTTACTCAAGAAGCTCCTGGATTTGAGCTTTAAGCTCTCTCAATTTTCACACCACAAGAATAAACTCAATAGAGAGGGATTCAACCTCGACATCCCGAATATGAGCCAATCACGCCAAACAATCCCGCCTCACCATTTTTCTATCCCGCACGACAGATATTACCTTAACTGACTTAGGCTTGTACCCCCTTCCCACTCTAACCTTTCCCTACCCAGGATCTCTAGAGTTACTGACTTAGCATTACCATTAAGCATAACATAATAGGGGGACAACCAAGTCATGCCTAAGATTATACCAAGTCAGTCGTATCCAGAATAACCAAATCAACCAAAATCTGAAAATCACTGAACACAACAGGACAAGACGATATACATGGGTGACTATGACTGACTCTTCAACTAGAGTAGAAACATGGATAGGGGCATCAAGTATATCACAATTCATATCAAATTCAGAGGCAAATCGCACAGACACATAAGAATAAGTAGAACCCAGATCAAACAACACACTAGCCATCTGGTCACAAATAATAATAGTTATTGTGATCACTGCATCAGACCTTCAGCCTCGGTCTTTCCCAAAAGGCATAAAACTGAGTCCTGTCATCTTGACGGGCAAACCTCCTTGCATGGATACACTACTCCTCTACCCGCATTACCATTTCCCTAGCCTCCACATCCTTACTGATTTCCTCATCATATGCCAAGGTTCTCCACCATTGTAACACACTTAATAACTTAACCAAGTAAACCTCGTTGTTATTGGAGCAGTTGTATACTGACCTCTTCTTGATATACAAACAATCCATGAAATCGTAGTATAACTTCTAACCTCAAATGACATAACTTAATTTCATCATTCGCTAAACAACCCATACATTTGATGACAACAATACTAAATGCATTTTCCAAAGTAATAGTGTTTATTATCTAACCGTCCCTCACCAAAACTTCTTGAATGATGTCACCCATAAACTTGAATCTACAAATTTGTCCTTAATCCCTTCACAAGCGACGATAGTAGCTAGCGAACCCCACAAAACTCTTAATTTCAGTCACAGAACTAAGTCAGACCCAATTCCTGATTGCTTCAATCTTTTGGGGATCTACCATTACTCCTTTCCTTGAAACTATATTCCCCAAAAAGGCAACTGAAGTCAACCAAAATTCACACTTACAAAATTTCGGACACCCCTTTTGTTTTTGTAATCACATGGATGTCAGTTTTTTTGTTGTTTTTGACAGCATTCGATTTATTATGAGGTTTTATAGTCTATCCTCGATTGTTGAACACTGATTGGATTGCAGGGGTTAGTTCGGATTCGATTCGATTTCTATAAGGAGACTTGGGAAAAACAGAGGAGGCATGACTGAGGTTCTGTCTCGCCCTGTCCCGCTCTGGCGGCCTCGCGCTGGCTGAAAGATCCCTCCCAGTGGCTCAGAAGGAAACAGTACCAAACAATAAATTTTTCTGGGGTTTTTCTCTTTTCTAAATCCCCCAACGGGTTTCAGCTTTACTGAGCAATTTAGGATAATCCTTTGAACTCGGATAATCGTTGTCTACTCCGAGTCAATCCAACGATACACAAACCAACTCATTCTCATTAATTCAACACCATAACCCACATATCCCCAAGATACACCCAGACACTCACATGGTTATTACTCAAGCGCAAGACACATCCAGATCTTTCTTACGAATCACCTCGTATATTATCTAGACCCTTGCATCGAACTTAGTCATGACTTTTTTTCACAACAAGTTTTACGATACTCATAAGTTACAACTTGCATAGTTTCAATCAATTCAGCCAGCATATTGCACATATCAAAATTTAGACCCACACTTATTATGCACATGATCATATCATCACATCCAAGAAAATACAATTTCCACATTCACAGTTAATTCAGGCAACAAGGAACACATATTCACAGTTTTCAAGTTACAACTCACAATCATGCCCGATTTCTAAATTAGTTTGTTCTATAGATGACCATTATCGGTCTCCCAGTACAAGAGCAAAATGTAAACTGATGCACTCTGCATCTGGTCAAAAGATCATTTATTCAAGGCAGTGGATACTTGTTCTGAGTGGTGACCCTATTCAACTGTCGGTAGTCTATACACATCCTCTCTTGCTAGTGATTGTGTTACCATTGTTGTTGCTTTAGTACGGACCATAGAGTGAAGGAGGATAGATACCAATTTGTATCACCCAGATACCAATTGGATTCAAGTCATAGCATGAAGGAGTAGAAAGAAGTGAGTTTTTCCTAAAGTCCTATAGACTCTCGAAGAAAAGTATGGACCTCTTCGTACCCTTCCGCAGGACTCTACTAGACTCATTTTGGTACAATGAGATCAACAAACCTAGGCTCTGATACCAACTTTTTCACGACCCAGACCATCGTGATTGGCACCCATACTAACCCTTCGGTGGGAGAATCATTAGTACAACCCAACTAAAAACTAAGACATTTAAAGATACGAAAACATGTTTAAATGAAAATAAAAATGGAGTCCCCATAAACTCCAAAAGTTTAAGCAATTAACTAACCAAACTAATGCGGAAATTCAACCCCTAGAACCTGAAAGTCATTGTACCAAAACTCTATGAACGACAAGTCTAAGAACAAGGGGTACAACCCTGAAACTAAACAAACACCTTTAACAAATAGTCTGAGTCCGAAGAGAGTGGACTTAAACAAGAAGATCCATGGCAGCCTGAAAGAACTGGCTCACAGTTGAATCCGATCACACTCAATAGTCACCTAGCTGAGGTCTATTAATAGCCGCCTGAAGATGCCATATACTCAACAAAGAGTAAGCAAGTGCAGTATCAGTACACAAACATAGTGTACTGGTAGGATCACACGACTATCCAAATAAGTGAAACACATGCAAGTAACCACAACATTATAAAATAGACATATACAATATTAGTAATTTTTTCAGGATCAATGTAGCATTCCACGTTCTCAATAATACACATTGATTATCATTTTAGAACAACAAACAATCTTTCAAACTAAATCACCATTAGATATGAACGTAATCAACAAAAGTAGATACACAACACAATTCAATGGTCTTCTCACGGAACCCAATTCAATGGTCCTCTCATGGAACCCAAACACAAACTGTTAGTGTATCGGTTCGTGGTACCCGATCCAATGTCTATGCCGGAACGTGGTAAGTGATCCAGTATTTATGCCAGAACATGGAAATCGATCCCATATTTATACCAGAATGTGGCAACCGATCCAAGTTAGTGTGTCAGAACGTAACACCCGATCCATTCAACAAACCACAATCACAATCACAATGTATATTTTCACAATTATACAATAAGAGGTGATTCATAGAATATAATTATTCAATTATCCTCATTTACGATAAGGTTGATCAATAATCCAATATTCGCATACATACATGTATTATAATGAAGGAAGTACAAACATATATCACACCAACATGAAATCACAATCATCAACTACCTCGAATCCAAGCTTGATTCCCCTAAGACACTTTAATCTTCCCTTTCTAGATTCTTTCCGTTTTTTCTAGGTCTACAAACAATTAATATACACAAGGATCAACAATCAAATGTCTAATTATCCGAATTATAACAAACCCAATAACCCTAGACCAACCCAAGATCCAAATACTCAGATTAGGGCTTTTTTCACCATAATTTCCAGATCAAAACCATCTCCCATCGATAATCACCCACGAATTTACATTCTACGGATCAAAAAATGAATTCGGAGAGTTAAAACCTTACCTTTAGCCTCAAGAATGGTGGAAAACTGTCAAGAAAGCACTTGGGTCGTCTCCTAGCTCTCAAAGTCGAAACTTGCAGAACAAAATGATTTTGGGGTTTGTTTTCGACTTAAATCGCGACTGTCCCGCTATGGCGGCACCTGCCTACCACAGCGGCCCCGCCCTGGCGGGAGTAATCCCGTCACAACGCCTTGCACGAAAATAGAATGTTGAATTAAGAGCTCCAAACCCCCATTTCACAACACACCTTCATCCACAACACTCAGAAAACCCCTGTTCTCGCAAAGATCAATTTCAGGAGTTCTACTCGCCCGAATTCTATTCCGTAAAGTCGTATGGGTTCCTTAACGTCTTAGATATCCACTCACACAATCAATTTCAATATTACACTTCTCATTCATTATCAAATTTTTCTAGACTTGCCTGACTACGAATTCGTCCAAATCTAGACTAGGCTATGAAATTTCAAGTTACTACTCAAAAGTTTTTCTGGTCCAATTCTTTCCCATTTGGCTTTTCCCTAACGATGGAATCAATTCGTTACAGCCCCAGAGCACCAAATTTTGTTTTCTCAAAAAACTTTATAAGGACTTCCTTAATGAGTTAGGGAACTACCACATATACTCACACTAGTTTTTTCACGCCCATTTCCATATTTACAGACCATTTTTGGGAATTACCCAACTTCCTAAAAAAGGGCAGATAAATGCAGAAATGGGCGTGAAGAAAATGGTGTGAGTATATGTGATGGTTTCCCAACTTATTACAGATGTCCTCATAAAGTTATTTGAGAGAAAAAAATTTTGGTGCTCCGGGGCGCAAGATCCATTGGATATACACGAAAAATCAAGGAATTTGATAATTATTAAAAATGGGTCTGTAAATGCGGAAATGAGCGTAAAAAATGGTGTGACTATACGTGGTGGTTCTCCAATTCTTTTACAGAGGTCCTCATAAAGTTAATTTTTTTAAAAAAAATTGGGTGCTCCGTGGCGCCACATCCATGGGCTATAACACACGAAAAATATAGAATTTGGGTAATTCCTAAAAAAGGGTCTCTTAATGTTGAAATGGGTGTGAAAAAATTTGTGTGATTATACGTGGTGATTTCCCAACTCATTAGAAAAATCCTCATAAAATTTTTTGAGAAAAAAATTGGGTGCTACAATGGCCAGATTAATGGGCTATAACACACAAAAGTAGAGGAATTTGGTAACTTTTAAAAAAGGGTCTGTAAATGCGGCAATAGAAGTGAAAAAAATAAGTGAGTATACGTGATGGTCCCCAACTAATTACTGAGGTTCTCATCAATTTTTTGAGATAAAGTTTTTGGGTGCTGCGGAGCGCCAGATCCATGAGCTATAACACACGAAAAATCAAGAAATTTAGGTAATTCTAAAAAAAGGGCCTGTAAATGTGTAAATGAGCGTGAAAGAAATGGTGTGAGTATACGTGGTGATTTCTAAACTCATTACAGAGGTCCTCAAAAAGTATATTTGAGAATAAATTTTTGGGTGCTCCGGGGCGCCAATTCAATGGACTATAACAGAAGAAAAATTAAGAATTTAGGGTAATTTCTAGAAAATGGTCTGTAAATGCGAAAATGAGAGTGAAGAAAATGGTGTGAGTATACGTGGTGATTCCTTAACTCATTACGGAGGTCCTTTTGAAGTTGTTTGAGAAAACAATTTTAGTGGCTCTAGGGCGCTAGATGCATGGTCTATAAACATACGAAAAATTAAGAAATTTGAGTAATTCCTTAAAAGGGCATGTAAATGCAGAAATAGGCATGAAAAAAAAGGTGTGAGTATACATGGTGGTTCCTTAACTCATTGTATACGTCCTAATAAAGCTTTTTAAGAAAATATTTTGGGTCCTCCGGGGCGCCAGATCCATGGGCTATAATACGAAAAGAAAGGAATTTCTGTAACACCTAAAATGGGTGTGACAAAAATGATGTGAGTATACGTGGTGGTTTCCCAACTCATTACGGAAGTCTTCATAAAGTTTTTTGAGAAATTTTTTTTTGGTGTCTTGGGGCGCCATATCTATGGGTTATTCCAATAGATTTGGGTTATTCCTACAACAGGGCCTGCAAATGCGGAAATGGGCGTAAAGAAAAATGGTGTGAGTATACGTGGTTATTTTCCAACTCATTACGAATGTTCTCATAAAGTTTTTTGTGAAATTTTTTTTGAATGCTCCGGGGCGCCAGATCCATGGGCTATAACACACGAAAAAATTGAGGAATTTGGGTAGTTCCTAAAAAAGATATTGTAAATGCAAAAATGGGCAAGAAAAAAAATGGTGTGAGTATATGTGGTTGTTCGACAACTCATTACGGAGGTCCTTATTAAGCTTTTTGACAAAAATATTTTGGGTGCTCCAGGGGGCCAGATCCATAACACACACGAAAAATTGAGAAATATGGTTAATTTCTAAAAAAGGCCTGCAAATGCAGAACTAGGCGTGAAAAATATGTTGTGAGTATACGTAATGGTTATCCAACTCATTAGGGAGTTCCTCATAAAGTTTTTTGACAATAAGATTTTGGGTGCTCCGGGGCACGAGATCCATGGGCTATAACACACAAAAAAATTGAGGAATTTTGGTAGTTCCTAAAATAGGGCCTGTAAATGTGAAAATGAGAGTGAAAAAAAGGTGTGAGTATATGTGGTTGTTCCTCAACTCATTACAGAGATCATTATAACGTTTTTTGACAAAAATATTTTAGGTACTTCGGGGAGCCAGACCCATGGGTTGTAACACACGAAAAATCAAGGAATTTGGATAGTCTCTAAAAAGGGACTTTAAATGCAGAAATTAGTGTGAAAATAATGGTGTGAGTATGCGTGGTGGTTCCCCAATTCATTACGGAGGTCCTCATAAAGCTTTTTTGAGAAAAAAAATATTGGGTGCTCTGGGTCCCAGATTAATGGACTATAACACACGAAAAATAGAGGAATTTGGGTAATTCCTAAAAATTGCCTATAAATGTGGAAATGGGCATGAAAAAATGATATGAGTATATGTCGTGGTTCTCTAACTCATTACGAAAATCCTCATAAAGTTTTCTGAGGCGCTAGATCTCTGGGCTATAACACACAAAAAATAGAGGAATTTGGGTAATTCCTAAAGAAGGGTCTATAAATGCAGTAATGTGCGTGAAAAAAATATTGTGAGTATACTAGGTGGTCCCCCAACTCATTACGGAGGTTCTCATAAAAATAATTAAGAAAAAAAAATTTGGTGCTCCGAGGCGCCAGATCCATGGGATATAACACATGAAAAATAGAGGAATTTTCCTAAAAATGGGCATGGAAATGCTGAAATGGGGGTGAAAAAAATTATGTGAGTATATGTGGTGGTTCCGCAACTCATTACGGAGGTCCTCATAAACTTTTTTGGGAAAAAAATTACTAAGTGCTCTGGGGCGCCAGATGAATGTGCTATAACACAAAAAAATAGAGGAATATGGATAATTCCTAAAACAGGGCCTTTAAATATGGAAATGTGCGTGAAAAAAATGGTAGGAGTATACATGGTTGTTCCCTAACTCATTATGGAAGTCCTCATAAAGTTTTTAGAATAAAACTTTTTGGGTGTTTTGGGACCTAGATCCATTGGCTATAACACACGAAAAATTGATGAATTTGGGTAATTTCTAAAAAAGAGCATTTAAATGGGGAAATGTGCGTTTAAAAAATGACGTGAGTATACGTGGCAGTTTCCCAACTCATCACGCAGGTCCTTATAATATTTTTTGAGAAGAAAATAATCGGTGCTCCAGTGCGCCATATCATTCGGCAATATCACACAAAAAATAGACGAATTTGGATAATTCCTAAACAAGGGCCTGTGAATGCAAAAAAAAGCGTGAAAAAATGATGTGAGTATACATGGTGGTTCATCAACTCATTAAGGAGGTCCTCATTATGTTTTCTGAGAAAACAAAATGATGGGTGCTCTGGAGCGCCAGGTCCTTAGGTATAACACACAAAAATAGAGAAATTTGGCTAATTCTTAAAAATGACATGTATATGTGGAAATGGACGTGAAAAAAATGGTGTGAGTATATGTGGTGGTTCTCCAACTCATTACATAATTCCTCAAGAAGTTTATTGAGAAAAAATATTTGGGTGCTGTGAGGCACCAGATCCATGGGCTATAACACACACACAAAAAATAGAGGAATTTGGGTAATTCCTAAAAACGGGCATGAAAATGCGGAAATGTGCGTGATAAAAATGGTAGGAGTATACGTGATTGCTCCCAACTTATTACGAAGGTCCTCATAGAGTTTTTCGGAAAAAAAATTGGGTGCTTCAGGGTGCCAGGTCCATTGTCTATAACACATGAAAAATCGATGAATTTTGGTAGTTTTGAAAAAGGGCCTATAAATACGAAAATGAGCATAAAAAAAGTGTGAGTATACGTGACAATTTTTCAACTCATTACGAAAGTCCACATAAAGTTATTTGAGGAAAATAATATTGGGTGCTCAAGGACGCTAGATCATTGAGCTATATCACACGAAAAATAGACGAATTTGGATAATTCCTAAAAAAGGCCTGTAAATGCGGAAATGAGCGTGAAAAAAATAGCGTGAGTATACGTGGTGGTTCCTCAACTCATTGCAGAGGTCCTCATAAATTTTTTTGAGAAAAAAAAAGTTGAGTACTATGGGGCTTCAGATCCATGGGCAATAAGACACGAAAATAAAGAAATTTGGGTAATTCCCAAAAAAATGGTTTGTAAATGTGAAAAAGGGCATAAAAATGGTGGTAGATACGTGGCAGTTCCCCAACTCATTACGGAAGTCCTCAAAAAGTTTTTGAGAAAAAAACTTTGCATGCTCCGGGGCACCTGATATATGGGCTACAACACACGAACACTAGAGGAATTTAAGCAATTCCTAAAAAAAGGCATCTAAAAGCGCAAATGGGAGTGGAAAAAATGGTGTGAGTATACGTGGTGGTTCCCTAATACATTATGAAGGTCCAATATAAAGCTATTTGAGAAAAAAATTGGGTGCTCTAAGGTGCCAGATCCATAGGCCATAACACACAAAAAATCGAGGAATTTGAATAATTCCTTAAAAGGGCCTGTAATGTGGAAATGGGTGTGAAAAAGATGACGTTAGTATGTGGTCGTTCCCCAACTCATTACGGAGGTCCTCATAAGGTTTTTTAAGAAAAAAAAATTTGGGTGCTCCAGTATGCCAGATGCATGGGCTATAACGCACGAATAATCGAGGAATTTGGATCATTTCTAAAGAAGGCATGTAAATGCGGAAATGAGCATGAAATAAATTATGTGAGTATATGTGAAAGTTCTCTAACTCATTACGGAGGTCCACATAGAGTTTTTTGAGAAAAAATAAATTTGGGTACTCCGAGGTGCCAAATCCATTGGCTATAACACACGAAAAATAGAGGTATTTGGGCAATTCCAAAAAAAGTGCATGTAAATGCAGAAATGGGCGTGAATAAATGGTGTGATTATACATGATAGTTCCCTAACTTATTACGGAGGTCCACTATAAAGTTTTTTTAGAAAAAAATATTGGGTGCTCTAAGGAGCCATATCCATGGGCTATAACACACGAAAAATCGAGAAATTGGTGCAATTCCAATTCTTGGGGTATGATTTTGTGAATATGGGTTAGATTATCAGTTGGATTTTGCTTGTTGATGGTTTATTTGTTGTGTAAATGTGATTTCGTTTAGTAGTTGTGAGGGAACTTAATGAAATTGTAGTTGCAAATACGATTTCACATTTGTGTTTTCAGCTTGCGCGAGAGAGAAAGGTCGTAAAACTAAGACTACTAAATTGATGGCCGATGGGATTTGGTCGACATGAGGTTCAGCTAAGAGAGTGAACCCTAGTCCTTCTCCCACACACTCAGCTCGAGAGAGTGAGTGGGCTAAGGTGGAGGTTGTTCTTCATGTGGCAACTGGGTGTCTGAGAGGAACCATTTGGTTTGGGGTAAGTTGCTCGAGAGAGAATTTACCCCAACTATAGTCTAGCCTAGTCACAAATATTAAACGGATTTATTATCAAAAGCATGTACCCAATAGTTTAGTTTATGCAGTATTCCTATCACATCCCAAGAATCCCGTCTCCTTGATTAGTACTCTTTGCATTCTTTGTTGTTTTTGCTTATTTGTCACAAACCTCCATTGATAATTGACGCTTGCGTCACCCCTTAGATTTAAAATGTTTACATTCGATAATGTTTTTAGTTATGACTAATTAGAACTTAATTTTTTTTCTATTAATTCTCAAGCTCACTCCCTTGGGACTCGACCCCAACCCTTGGTTAGGTTACTTTACTATTGTATGATCGTAGACACTTGCATTGAAAGTTATGCCTTGATTACGCAAACATCAAAATGCCGCCTCTACCGAGGAGTGGTGTTATTTGAGAATTCTTATATTAGTAGAATTTTTGTTCTTCTTAGTTGTAGTTTACTCACTTAATCTTTAGTTTTGTTTTGTTTTCTTATGTGACTATTTCAAAAAGCATAAGTGTTAACGGTAGCCAGTGGGCCACCAAGACGATATTAGAAATCTCAACGATGTCCATGAGCCCAACATCAATGGTCCCCATCTCATGGGAGGTATTGGAGCTATTCGGTTACCTATAGCTGAAGGAAATGCAGTGTTCCACATAACGAGTACTATGTTGCAACTAAAGGGACTTTTCAGCGGGTTGGCTCACGAGGATCCTCAAGAGCATCTTCAGAACTTCGTGGATGTATACAGACCGTTCTCGTTCAAAAACATATCTCAGGAGTCAATCCGGTTATGATTATTCCCTTTCTCATTGATGGAGAGTTGTGCAAATAGCTAGCCGAGTTGCCGCGTGAATCCATCACTTCCTAGGAGGAATTGGTAACCGTATTTCAACTGCTATTTTTCCCTCCCTCGGAAATGATGACCCTTCGGGATAGCATTCAGAGCTTTAAGCAGCTAGAAAGAGAACCTCTGCACGAAACTTGGTTACGGTTTAAAAAGTTAGTGCTTCAATGCCCAACCCATGGTTTGCCTGATAATGTGTTGCTTCAGTACTTTTACCGGAGTTTGGACTCGGTAAACAAATGGGTCACTGTTCAACTTTCGCCTAGAGGCTTAATGCAACAGCCATATATTGTAGCAGCCCAACTTTTAGATGGCATGACAACCATCAACAGAGCGTGGTACAGTCGCGAGGATCAAGTCTCTCCTCTCACCTTCAAACTATCTAAGGAGCAGATTGAAAAAGATCATGAGAGAGACCAAAATATGGCCAAGATCATGACATAGCTTGACATTTTATCCAAAAATGTCATGGGGGCTGGTCCCCGTGGTGTCAATGTCGTGGGGGTCGGATGTGCAAATCCTGAGGAGATGAAGTTTGAAGCCTTGTATAACGAGGAGGTAAATTTTCTAGCCAACCAAGGCGGTGGCTATCGTTCAAACTACCCAAGGTAGGGTGGTAACCAAGGTTGGGCTAGAGACGAAGGCTGGAAGGATCGAGATCATTAATGGAGGGACCGTAATTCGACTTGGAAGGATGGGGAGAAAGATAGATATGTGCCTCCCCATGAGCGCCAAAAGCCCAAGGACTTGGAAGGTGGTAGGTTTGAGGATATACTCTCACGTATTCTCAACAAAGCTGAAGGGTCATACCTTGATTGTACTAGTGCACACTTTGATTTTGTCTTCAGGGGTTACATGGTTGAATTCAAAAAGATGGGTTGAAAATAGGTACGTTAAGCCGTTTGGAGAGCTGGGTCGAGCTCGCCAAACAACTTGGCGGTTCACCTAACATCCCCATCTCGCCTTTAATTTAATGATAAATGTGCTGTTAATTCTGTAACTTTCGGCGGACTACCTCTAGATCACCGAATGATATCGACGACTCGCCGAAAGAGTTGGTGAAGTTTATCAGTGCTTTTGTCAAAATTTTCTCTAACTTTTTTTCGAGATTTTGCAGATATGACTAAACCTAAAGTTGCTAAAAGAATAACGCCAGCCCAAGAGAAGTTCAGAGGAATTGCGATAAAGGAACATGCGGTTACATCGAAAAGAAAAGCTTTGAAACTACCCACAACTATTGGGAAAGGCAAGGGCAAGAGGCCCACTCCTGCCAGGAAAACCATCACTCTAGATCCTAATACTCCTCCATGGGCCAGGGGATTTTGCAAAGCGGTGCATGTCTTTCTGGAAGACTCACAATCAACAGACCTTGGTAAAGCTGGCACTGTTGTTCCTTCTAGGGTTACTCCGGGCACTGAAGCCTAGACAGATGAAGAGACTGCATAGACAGGATTTCTCTTTACCTCCCTCTCTGTCTTTTTTTATTTTACATTTCAGATTTTGTGTCATTTGCATTTGAGGACAAATACTTTTTATCTATGGTGGGGTGAGGCTCACCTTTTGTGTGCTATTTGTGCCTTGTGTTTTTATGTATATATTTAGGTTGTTTTGTTTAAATTATGTTTACACTGTTTTCTATGGATGTTTGAGCTTGTGACTCCTTTTATTTTAAATTGCAAAATGATTTTGACCCGTCCGAAAATTTTTGCCACCTCTCATGTATTGAATCTGGCTGTTCTTTTGCAAAATTTAAGTATCGGTTCCGATCAATACGGATGACTTAAATAGTGCTCTCAATTGAACGAATATGAATGCGCGGCTACGATGAGGCCAAATGAAGTCACATAGACAATATGTGAACTCGTTGTATCTCGTTATGACTAGCCTATTATCAAATTGAGTCTCTTGTGATGATCATTGCACACTAGCAAAAGTGTGAAGTCTTGTTTGACTTATAGTGTCAATGCCTAGTGTGATGAGCTTACCTGTGAACTATGCATGATGGATCCTAGAATTTGACCCGTTGGTCCGGTCAACTAAGTGATGCTATCTCTTGATATGATCTTAGACAACTTCTAAGAGTGTGAGCTAATTTGACATATACCTCTTTTGTGACCTACCTTGTGAGTGTGTAAACCACTTTTGAACACCCCTTGAGCCTTACCTTTCTTTGGAAGAAACTTGATGAAAACTAAACCTCTCTTAATCCGCTATCTATAATCCTCTTGATTTGTGGTTGATTGAATGGCCAAAGAGAAAGAAAAAGAAAAAGAATGAAAAGAAAGTTGTGGAATAAATTACAAAAAGAAATGGGGTTTCCAAATAATTCATGGAAAGTGAATAATAGGATGACTTATGAGCACTAAAGAAAATGATGAAGGAAGAGGAAAGGAAGTGTTGTGAGTACCACATTTCCTGAGGATGAAAGTCACTGAGCCTAAATGACTATACCTTTGCACTCAGCCCCATTACAAGTTTTGAAAAGACCTTCTTGATCTTGAGTGAGCTGAAGCAAGTGTTGATCGGAAAATACAGGCAACCCTATGGGTGAAAGTATGCATTGTGTTCTTCCTTGTGAGAGTGAGCGCTACTTTTGATTCCAGGACTTTAAAAAATGATTAAACCATTGTGTGTGAATATGGAATCATTCCTTGTATGAGGGCATTTGAACACTTTGGTTGAGCTTGAACTTGCATTTGAAGCAAATATTGTGAGCATGAGATTTTTTGATATTGGTGAGTCACAACTTGAATATTTGAGTGCACATTTGATATTTGCATAAGTAAATTGTGTCTTGTTGTGTGCATTCATGATTGAATCTTGTGTAGCACTGTTCGAGATACCTTTTTTGAACGGCTAAACTTGAGTTTGCTTGAGGACAAGCAAAAGTTTAAGTTGGGGGTGTTGATGAGTCCGCAAATTGGACTCATTTAGGGCTATATTTTGATAGAATTAGTGTCCTCAAATGCATATTTTATCTCAATATCTGATGAAAACCATTAAGTTTCAGGTATTTGGAGTTTGAGGGAAAGTATGGACACTACTTAGCAAAAAAAGAAACAAAGGCAGCTGAAAGAATGAAGAAATGAAGATCTAAGAATCGTCGAACCCATTCGACGAATCGCCAAAAGGTCTTATCCTCGCCGTTTGTTCCAGTATGCTGAGCCCTGAAAGAGAGATCAAATCGGCGGTGAAAAGGAGCAGTCGGCGTGTCACCGAGCAGTTTCGCGAAGCAGTACTAGGTCACCCAATGATCTAAAATACGATGATGCTGAAGGATAGAGCAAGACGACAATGAAACCTACCAAAGGGTGGATCGCCGACTTGATTGGCGATCTCGACTAATGACGCCGAATGATCCGCTACATCACAGATTATTGAAAACTATAAATACTCGTTGAGAGTTGTAGCTTAATATCAGATTTTTAATATAGAATTTTTAACATAGACTTTTGAGTTCTAAGTTTGGAGAGGGTTTTGAAGAACTTGAAGATTCAAAGGGTTTCAACTCTAAGAATTTGGACTTGGGTCTTGTGGATTCTTCATTCTTTGCTTGTTTTGAGACTTAAATCTTCATACCCATTTGAATGCAAACTCATTTTGGTATAAATTTCAATCTCTTTTGCATGCCTAACTAAAACCCTAATTCTTAGGGTGTGATTTTGTAAATATGAGTTAGATTATCTGTTGGGTCTTGCTTGTTGATGGTTTATTTGTTGTGTAAATGTGATTTCGTTTAGTAGTTGTGGTGGAACTTAATGAAATTGTAGTTGCAAATACGATTTCACCTTTGTGCTTTCGGCTTGCTCAAGAGAGAGGTCGTACAACTAAGACTACTAAATTGATGGCCGGTGGGATTGGGTCGACATGATGTTCAGCTCGAGAGAGTGAACCCTAGTCCTTCTCCCACACACTCAGCTTGAGAGAGTGAGTGGGCTAAGGCGGAGGTTGTTCTTCATACAGCAAGTGGGTGTCCGAGAGGAACCCATTTGATTCTAGGTAAGTTGCTCGAGAGAGAATTTACCCCCACTATAGTCTAGCCTAGTCACAAATATTCGACGGATTTATTATCAAAAGCATGTACCCAATAGTTTAGTTTATCTCGTATTACTCTCACATGCAACGAATATCATCTCCTTGATTAGTACTCTTTGCATTTTTTGTTGTTTTTGCTTATTTGTCACAAACCCCCATTGATAATTGACGCTTGCATCACCCCTCAGATTTAACATGCTTACATTCGATAATGTTTTTAGCTATGACTAATTATAACTAAATTTTATTTTTCTATTAATTCTCAAGCCCACTCCCTTGAGACTCGATCCCAACCCTTGGTTAGGTTACTTTACTATTGTACGATCGTAGACACTTGCATTGGAAGTTCTGTCTTGATCACGCAAACATCACTCATTACGAAGGTCTTATATAATGTTTATTGAGTAAAAAAATTTGGTGCTCCAGGGCGCTAGATCCATGTGCTATAACACACGAATAAATTGAGGAATTTGGGTAATTTCTAGAAAAAAAAGACCTATAAATGTGGAAATGAGCATGAAAAAATGGTGTGAGTATACGTGGGGTTCCTCAACTCATTACAGAGGTCCTTATAAATTTTTTTGAGAAAATTTGTTTGGGTGCTCCGAGGCACCAGATCCATGGCTAATACATGAAATATTGTGGAATTTGGATAATTCCTAAAAAAAGGCCTTTAAATGCAGAA
Source organism: Solanum stenotomum (assembly GCF_019186545.1). Lineage (NCBI taxonomy): Eukaryota > Viridiplantae > Streptophyta > Magnoliopsida > Solanales > Solanaceae > Solanum > Solanum stenotomum. The sequence continues at coordinate 204,489 of NW_026035066.1, forward strand.
ATGAGCGTGAAAAAAATAGTGTGAGAAGACGTAGGGGTTCCCCAACTCATTACGAAGGTCCTCGTAAAGTTTTTTAAGAAAAGATTTTGGGTGCTCCGGAGCGCCAGATCAATGGGCTAAAACACACGAAAAAAATGAGAAATTTGGGTAATTCCTAAAAAAGACTTGTAAATACGGAAATGCGCCTAAAAATAGTATGAGTATACGTTGTGGTTTCCCAACTCATTACGGAAATCCACATAAAGTTTATTTTTTTGGGTGCTCAGAGCGACAGATCCATGGGATTTACCACACGAAAAATAGAGGAATTTGTGTAAACCCTAAAAATGGTCAGAAAATGTGGAAATGGGCGTGAAACAAATGGTGTGAGTATATGTGATGGCTATCCAACTCATTATGAAGGTCCTAATAAAGTTTTTTGAAAAAAAAATTTACGTGCTCTGAGGCGCCAGATCCATGGGCTATAACATACAAAAAATAGAGGAATTTAGGTAATTCTAAATAAAAGGCATGTAAATGCGGAAATAAGCGTGAAAAAATGGTATGAGTATACGTGGTGGTTCCCCAACTCATTACAGAGATCCTGATAAAGTTTTTTGAGAAAGAAAAATTTGGTGCTTTCGAGAGCCAAATCTATGGGCTATACACGAAAAAATCAAGGAGTTTGGGTAAATCCTAAACAAGGGTCTGTAAATGCAGAAATAGGCGTGAAAAAAATGATTTAAGTATACGTGGTGGTTCCCCAACTCATTACGGAAGTCCTCATAAAGTTTTTTGAGAAAAAAAAATTGGGTGCTTGGGAGCGCTAGATCAATAGGCTATATAACACAGATAAATAGAGAAATTTGGGTAATTTAAAAAAGGGTCTATAAATGCGGTAATGGTCGTGAAAAAAATGTTGTGAGTATACGTGGTGGTTCCCCAACTCATAACATAGGTCCTCATAATGTGTTTTGAGAAAACAAATTTGGGTACTCCGGGGCGCCAGATCCATGGGATAACACACGAAAAATCGACAAATTTGGGCAATTCCTAAAAAGGGCCTGTAAATGTGGAATTATGCATGAAAAAATAGTGTGAGTATACTTGATGGTTCCCCAACTCATTACAGAGGTCCTCAAAACGTTTTTTGAGATACAAAAAATTGGGTGCTTGGGAGCACCAGATCCATGGGCTATAACACACGAAAAATTGAGAAATTTTAAATAATTTCTAAAAAGGAGCCTGTAAAGAAGGAAATGGACGTGAAAAAAATGATGTGAGTATACATGGTGGTTCCCCAACTCATTAAGGAGGTCCTCATAGAGTTTTGTGAGAGAAAAAATTGGGTGCTTCGAGGCAACTGATCCATGGGCTGTAAAACATGAAAAATAGAAGAATTTGGGTATTCCTAAAAAACGGCATGTAAATGCGGAAATGGGCGTGAAAAAAATGGTGTGCCTTTACGTGGTCGTTCCTTCACTCATTACGGAGGTCCTAATAAAGCTTTTTGAAAAAAATATTTTGGGAGCTCCGGGGTGCCATATCCATGGGCTATAATACATGATATATCGTAGAATTTGAATAATTCCTAAAAATAGAAGGCCTTTAAATGCGAAAATGGGCGTGAAAAAAAAATAGTATGAGTATACGTGTTAGTTCCCCAACTCATTACGGAGGTTCTCATAAAAAAAATTTAAAAAAAAATTGGTGCTCCGGGGTGCCAGATCCATGAGCTAAAACGCATGAAAAAATGAGAAATTCGGGTAATTCCTAAAAAAGGCATGTAAATACGAAAATGCGCATGAAAAAATGGTATAAGTATACGTGATGGTTCCCCAACTCACTACAGAGGTTCTCATAAAGTTGTTTTTTTGGGTGCTCTAGGAGCCAAATCCATGGGTTATACCACACGAAAAATAGAAGAATTTGGGTAATCCTTAAAAATGGCATATAAATGTGGAAATGGGCATGAAGTGAGTATATGTGGTGATTCTGCAACTCATTATGAATGTCCTCATAAAAATTTTTGAAAAAAAAATTGGATTCTCTAAGGCGCCAAATTCTTGGGCTATAACACACAAAAAATAAAGGAATTTGGGTAATTCCTAAAATAATGTCTGTAAATGCGGAAATAAGCGTGAAAAAATAGTGTGACTATACATGGTGGTTCCCCAACTCATTACAGATGTCCTCAAAAAGATTTTTTGAGAAAAAAAATTGGGTGCTCGGGAGCGTCAAATCCATGGGATATAACATAATAAAATTTGAGGAATTTTAAATAATTCCTATAAAAGGAGATTGTAAAGAAGGAAATGGACGTGAAAAAAATGGTGTGAGTATATATGGTAATTTAGGTAATTCCTAAAAAAGAGCCTGTAAATACAGAAATGGGAGTGAAAAATAATGGTGTGTGTTTACGTGGTTGTTCTTTCCCTCATTACGGGGGTCCTTATAAAGTTTTTTGAAAAAAATATTTTGGGAGCTTCGGGGCACTAGATCCATGGGCTATAACACACGAAAAATCGAGAAATATTGGTAATTCCTAAAAAAGGGCCTGTGAATGCAAAAATGGGCGTCAAAAAAATGGTTTAAGTATACATGGTGGTTACCAACTCATTACAGAGGTCCTCATAAAGTTTTTTGAGAAGAAAATTTTGGGTGTTCCAGGGCGCCAAATCCATGGGATAATATATGAAATATAGTGGAATTTGGAAAATTCCAAAAAAAAGCCTTTACATGCGGAAATGGGCGTGAAAAAAAATAGTGTGAGTACATGTGGTGGCTCCCTAACTCATTACGGAGGTCCTCATAAAGATTATTAAGAAAAAAAATTGGGTGCTCCGGGGCGCCAGATCCAAGGTCTTAAACGCACGAAAAAATGAGAAATTTGGGTAATTCCTAAAAAAGGCCTGTAAATGCAAAAATACATGAAAAAATGGTATGAGTATACGTGGTGATTCCCAACTCATTACAAATGTCCTCATAAAGTTTATTTTTTTGGATGTTTTGGGCGCCAGATTCATGGACTATATACCACACAAAAAATAGAGAAATTGGGTAGTCCCTAAAAATGGCCTAAAAAGGTAGAAATGGGCGCGAAACAAAAGGGTGAGTATATATGGTGGTTCTCCATCTCATTACGAAGCTACTCATAAAGTTTTTTCAAAAAAAAAATTGGGTGCTCTAAGGCGCCAAATCCATAGGCTATAACACACAAAAAAATAAAGGAATTTGAGCAATTCCTAAAAAAATGCCTATAAATGTAGAAATAAGCGTGAAAAAATGGTGTGAGTATACGTGGTGATTCTCCAACTCATTATAGAGATCCTCATCATTTTTTTTGAGAAAAAAAATTTGGGTGCTCCGGGGAACCAGTTCCATGGGTTAGAACACACGAAAAATCGAGGAATTTAGGTAATTCCTAAAAAAAGGGTATGTAAATACGAAAATAGACGTGAAATAAATAGTGTGAATATACGTGGTGGTTCCCTAACTCATTATGGCGGTTCTTATAAAGTTTTTTGAGAAAAAAATTGGGTGCTCAGGAGCGCCAGATCCATGGGCTATAACACACGAAAAATAGAGAAATTTGGTTAATTTCTAAAAAAGGATTAGTAAATATAGAAATGGGCGAGAAAATAATGGTGTGAGTATACATGGTTGTTCCTCAACTCATTACGGAGGTCTCATATAAATTTTATTGAGAAAATTTTTTTGGATGCTCTGGGGCGCTAGATCCATAGGATAACACACAACAATTGAGAAATTTGGGTAATTCCTCAAAAATGCCTGTAAATGCGGATTAAGCGTGAAAAAATGGTGTGAGTATATGAGGTGTTTCCCCAACTCATTACAGAGGTCCTTATAAAGTTTTTTGAGAATTTTTTTTTGGGTTCTTCGGGGTGCCAGATCAATGTGCTATAACACACGAAAAATTGAGGAATTTGGGTAATTCCTAAAAAAACCTGTAAATGTGGAAATAAGCGTGAAAAAATGGTGTGATTATACGTGATGGTTTCCTAACTCATTACGGAGGTCCTCATAAAGTTTTTTGAGAAAAAAATTGGGTGCTCGGGAGAGCTTGATCCATTGGCTATAACACACGAAAAATAGAGGAATTTGGGTAATCTCTAAAAAAAGGGCTTGTAAATGCGGAATGGAGCGTGAAAAAAAAATGGTGTGAGTATACGTGGTGGTTCCCCAACTTATTACGGAGTTCCTATATAAATTTTCTTGAGAAAAAATTTTAGGATGCTTCGGGGCGCCAGATCCATGGGCTATAGCACACGAAAAATTGAGGGATTTGAATAACTCTGAAAAAGGAGCCTGTAAATAAGGAAATTGACGTGAAAAAAATTATGTGAGTATACATGGTAGTTTCCAAACTAATTACGGATGTCCTCATAAAGTTTTGTGAGAAAAATATTTTGGATGCTCTGAGGCGCCAGATTTATGGACTATAAAACACGAAAAATATAGGAATTTGGGTAATTCCTAAAAAAGGGCCTGTAAATGAAGAAATAGGGGTGAAAAAATGGTGGGAGTTTATGTAATGGTTCCCCTACTCATTACGAAGGTCCTTATAAAGATTTTTGAAAAAATATTTTGGGTGTTTCGGGGCACCAATCCATGGACTATATAACACATGAAAAATCAAGGAATTTGGATAATTTTTTTAAAAAGGTCTGTGAATGAAGAAATGAGCGTGAAAAATATGGTTCAAGTATACGGAGTGGTTACCTAACTCATTATAGATGTCCTTATAAAATTTTTTGAAAAAAAAAATTTTGAGTGCTCTGGGGCGCCAGATCCATGGGCTATAATACACGAAATATAGTAGAATTTGGATAATTTCTAAAAAAAGGGCTTTAAATGCGGAAATGGGCGTGAAAAAAATGGTGTGAGTATACGTGATGGTCCCAAATCATTACGGAGGTCCTCATAAAGTTTTTTGAGAAAAAAATTTGGGTGCTCCGGGGAGCAAAATTCATGGGCTAAAACGCACCAAAATGAGGAATTTGGGTAATTCCTAAAAAAGGCGTATAAATGTGGAAATGCGCGTGAAAAAATTGTGTGAATATACGTGATGGTTCCCCAACTCATTACGGAGGTCCTCGTATAGTTTTTTGAGAAAATTATTTTGGGTGTTTTGTGGCCCTAGATCTATTGGCTATACCACAAGAGATATAGAAGAATTTGGGTAATTCCTAATAAAGGGCCTATAAATGCGGAAATGGTGTGAGTATACGTGGTGGTTCTTTAACTCATTCCGAAAATCCTCATAAATTTTTATGAGAAAAAAAATTTAGGTGTACTGGGGCACCTGATCCATGAGCTAATTAACACACGAAAAAATTGAGGAATATTGGTAATTCCTAAAAAGAGGCCTGTAAATGCGGAAATGAACATGAAAAAAAATTGTGTTAGTCTACGTGGTAGTTCCCCAACATATTATGGTGGTTCTCATAAAAAAAATTTAGAAAATAAATTTGAGTGCTCCGGGGCGCCAGATTCATGGGCTAACATACGAAAATAGAGGAATTTTGTAACTTTTAAAAAAGGGCATGAAAATGCGGAAATGGACGTGAAAAAAATATGTGAGTATACGTGGTGGTCCCCAACTTATTACTAAGGTCCTAAGAATTTTTTTGAGAAAAACTTTTTGGCTGCTCCGGGGCGCCAGATCCATGGGCTATAACATGTGAAAAATTGAAGCATTTGGATAATTTCTATAAAATGGCCTGTAAATGTGGAAATAGGCATGAAAAAAATGGTGTGAGTATACGTGGTGGTTCCCCAACTCATTAATGAGGTCCTCATTATGTTCTTTGAGAAAAAATGTTGGGTGTTCTGGAGCGCCAGATCCATTGGCTATAATACACAAAAAATAGAAAATTTTGGGTAATTCCTAAAAATGGCCTGTAAATGTGGAAATGGGTGTGAAAAAAATGGTTTGAGTAAATGTGGTGGTTTTCCAACTCATTACGGCGGTCCTCATAAAGTTTTTTGAGAAAATAAATTTTAGGTGCTCTGAAGCGTCAGATTCATGGGTTATAACACACAAAAAATAGAGGAATTTGGGTAATTTCTAAAAAAGGGCCTGTCAATGTGGAAATTGGTGTAAGCAAAAATGGTGCGAGTATACAAGGTGGTTCCCCAACTCAATACGGAGGTCCTCATAAAGTTTTTTGAGAAATTTATTTTGGGTGCTTCGAGGTTCTTGATCGGCTATAAACACACGAAAAATTGAAGAATTTGGGTAATTCCTAACAATGGGCATGCTAATGCTAAAATGGCGTGAAAAAAATGATGTGAGAATATGTGGTGGTTCCCTTACTCATTATGGAAGTCCTTATAAAGTTTTTTGGGAAAACAATTCTAAGTACTCCGATGTGCCAGAACGAAAAATAGAGGAATTTAGGTAATTCCTAAAAAAGGGCCTGTAAATGCGAAAATGTGCGTAAAAAAAATGGTAAGAGTAAACGTGGTTGTTCCCCAACTCATTACGGAGGTCCTAATAAAGTTTCTATAGAAAAAAATTTGGGTGTTTCGGGGCGCCAGATACGAAAATCGATGAATTTGTGTATTTTCTAAAAAAGGGTCGGTAATGCAGAAATGAGCGTGAAAAATATGATGTGAATATACGTAATGGTTTTCCAACTCATTACGAAGGTCCTCATAAAATTTTTTGACAAAAAGAAGTTGGGTGTTCCAGGGCACCAGATAATTGGGCTATATCACACGAAAAATAGATGAATTTGGATAATTCCTATTAGATTTCCTGTAAATACAGAAATGAGCGTGAAAAAATGGTGCGACTATACGTGGTGGTTCCTCAACTCATTACAAAGGTCCTCATAATGTTTGTTTGAGAAAAAAAATTGAGTGCTCTAAGGCGTCAGATTCATGGGCTATAACACACGAAAAATAAAGGAATTTGGGTAATTCCTAAAAAAAGGCCTCTAAATGCGGAAAAAAGGAATGCAAAAAATGATGTGAGTATACTTGGCGGTACCCCAACACATTCCAGAAGTCCTCTATAATGTTTTTTGAGAAAAAAAATTTGGGTGCTACGGGGCGCTAGATCCATAAGCCATAACACACGAAAAATCGAGGAATTTGAATAATTCTTAAAAAAATGCCTGTAAATGCGAAAATAGGCATGAAAAAAATGATGTTAGTATACTTGGTGGTTCCCCAACTCATTACGGAGATCCTCATAAAGTTTTTTGAGAAAACAAATTGGGTGCTCTGAAGCGCCAGATACATAGGCTATATAACACACGAAAAATTGAGGAATTTAGATAATCCAAAAAAAAGGCGTAAAAAAATGGTGTGAGTATACATGGTGGTTTTCCAACTCATTACGGAGGTCCTCATAAGGTGTTTTTAGAAAAAATAAATTTGAGTGCTCCGGGGCGCACGATGCATTGGCTATAACACACGAAAAATAGAGGAATTTGGGTAATTCCAAAAAAAAATACATGTAAATGCGGAAATGAGCGTGAAAAAATGGTGTGAATATGTAGTGGTTCCCTAACTCATTACGAAGGTCCTCTATAATTTTTTTGTGAAATTTTTTTGGGTGCTCTAGGGACCCACATCCATGGGCTAACACACAAAAAGTCAAGAAATTTGCATAATTCCTAAAAAAGGGTCTGTAAATAAGGAAATGGGCGTGAAAAAATAATATGAATATATGTGGTGGTTCTCCAACTCATTATAGAGGTCCTCGTAAAGTTCTGTGAGAAAAAAATATTGGGTGCTCCAGGGCGCTAGATCCATGGGCTATACACACGAAAAATAGAGGAATTTGGGTAATTCCTAATAAAAGGCCTCTAAATGTGAAAATATGCGTGAAAAAATGGTGTGAGTATACATGGTGGTTCCCTAACTCATTACAGAGGTCATCATAAAGTGTTTTGATAAAAAAAATTGGGTGCTCCGGAGCGCCAGATCTATGGGCTATATAACACACGAAAAATTAAGAAATTTGGGTAATTCCTAAAAAAATGCTTGTAAATGTGGAAATAGACATGAAAAAAATGGTTTATGTATACACGTGGTTCCCCAACTCATTACGGAGGTCCTCATAAAGGATTTTGAGGAAAAAAACTAGGTTCTTGGGAGCGCCAGATCCATGGGCTATAACATACGAAAAATAGAGGAATTTGGGTAATTTCTAAAAAAGGATCTATAAATGCGGAAATGGGCATGAAAAAAATGATGTGAATATACATGGTGGTTCCCTAACTCATTATGCAGGTCCTCATAAAGTTTTTTGAGAAAACAAATGTGGGTGCTCTGGTGCGCCAGATCCATGGGCTATAATAAGCAAAAAATAGTGGAATTTGGATGATTCTTAAAAAAGGGCCTTTAAATAAGGATATGGGCGTGAAAAAAAATATTGTGAGTATACGTGGTAGTTCCCCAACTCATTACAGAGGTCCTCATAAAATATTTTGAGAAAAATAATTATAGGTGCTTTGGGCACCAGATCCATGGGCTAACACACAAAAAAATTAAGGAATTTTGGTAATTCCTACAAAAATGGCCTGTAAATGTGGAAATAGGCGTGAAAAAAAAATTGTGTGAGTATGCGTGGTAGTTTCGCAACTCATTATGGAGGTCCGAATAAATTATTTTAAGAAAAAAAATTTGGGTGCTCCGAGGCGCTAGATCCATGGGTTATACCCCACGAAAAATAGAGGAATTTAGGTAATTCCTAAAAATGGTCCTGTAAATACATAAATGAGTGTTAAATAATAGTGTGAGTATACGTGGTGGTTTCCTAACTCATTACAGAGGTCCTCATAAAGTTTTTTGAGAATAAAATTTTGGGTGCTCCGGGGCGCTAGATCCATTGGAATTAACGCACGAAAAATCAATAAATTTGGTCAATTACTAAAAAAAGCCTGTAAATGTAGAAATGGGCGCGAAAAAAATGGTGTGAGTATACGTGGTAGTTTTCAAACTCATTACAGAGGTCCTTATAAAGCTTTTTGAGAAAAAAAATTTGGGTGCTCCGGGGCGCAAGATCATTGGGTTGTACCACACGAAAAATAGAGGAATTTGGGTAATTCCTAAAAAATGTCTTGTAAATGCGGAAATGATCGTGAAAAAAATGGTGTGAATAAACGTGGTGGTTCCTAATTCATCACGGAGGTCCTCATAATGTTTTTTGAGAAAATAATTTTGGATATTCCGACCGCCAGATCAATGGGCTATAACACACGAAAAATTGAGAAATTTTTATAATTCCTAAAAAGGGCATTTAAATGCATAAATTGGCATAAATATGGTGTGAGTATACGTGGTGGTTCCCCAACTCGTTACAAAGGTCCTCATAAAGATTTTTTAGAAAAAAAAATTGGGTGCTCTAGGCGCCATATCCAAGGGCAACACACAAAAAATAGAGGAATTTGGGTAATTCCTAAAAAATGGCTTGTAAATGCATAAATGGGCGTGAACAAATGGTATGAGTATATTGGTGGTTCCCCAACTCATTACGGAGGTTCTAATAAAGTTTTTTGAGAAAAAATTTGGGTGCTCCGAGACGCCAGTTTCGTGTGTTATAACATACGAAAAATTGAGGAATTTGTGTAATTCCTAAAAAATGGCCTATAAATACGGAAATGGGCATGTAACAAATGGTGTGAGTATACACGGTGGTTTCCCAACTCATTATGAAGGTTCTCATAAAGTTTTTTGAGGAAAATAAAATGTTGGGTGCTCTAGGGCCAAATTCATGGGCTATAACACATAAAAAAAAATAGAGGAATTTGGATCATTCCTAAAAGGGAAAATGTACAAGTACCCCCCAAGACTATGACCAAAATCCAAGGACACACCTTAACTAAATTAAGGTCTTATTACCCCTTCCCCCTGAATCCATTTTTTTTGTAAGTTTGTGCACCTTTTTGGCTTACGTAGAATCTAAATATCTCTCACGCACCTCAATTGTGTGGAGTCACGAAGTGTGCCACGTAAGACAAAAGGTGTACAAAATTACAAAAAAATAAGTTCAGGGGGTAATAGGACCTTAGTTTAGTTAAGGTGTGTCGCTGGGATTTCGGTCATAGTCTAGGAGAGTACTTGTGCGTTATCCCTTCCTAAAAAAGTCCTGTAAATGCGAAAATAGGGGTGAAAAAAATGGTGTGAGTGAACGTGGTGGTTCCCCAACTCATTACGAAGGTCCTCATAAAAGCTTTTGAGAAAAACAATTTGGGTGCTCTAGAGCTCCAGATCCATTGGACACACGAAAAAATTGAGGAATTTGAGTAATTCCTAAAAAAGGGTCTGTAAATGCGAAAATGGGCGTGAAAAAAATTATTTGAGTATACGTGTTGGTTCCCCAACTCATTACGAAAGTCCTCTATAAAGATTTTTGAGAAATTTTTTTTGTGTTATTCGGGGTGCTTGATCCATGGCTATAACTCACGAAAAATAGAGGAACTCGGATAATTCCTAAAAAGAGGCATGTAAATGCATAAATGGGCATGGAAAAAAATTGTGTGAGTATAGTGGTGGTTTCCCAACTCATTACGGAGTTCCTTATAAAGTTTTTTGAGAAAAAAATTTTGGGTGCTCTAGGGCACCAAATCCATGGGCTATACTCACGAAAAATTGAGGAATTTGGGTAATTCCTAAAAAAGGCATGTAAATAAGGAACTAAGCGTTAAAAAAATGGTGTGAGTATACGTGGTGGTTCGCCGACTCATTAGGGAGGTTCTCATAAAGTTCTGTGAGAAAAAAAATATTGGGTGCTCCGGGGCGCCAGATCCATGGGTTATAACACACGAAAAATAAAGGAATTTAGGTAATTCCTAAAAAAGGGGTTGTACATGCGGAAATGCGTGTGAAAAAGTGGTATGAGTTTACGTGGTGGTTCCGCAACTCATTACGAAGGTCCTCATAAATATTTTTGAGCAAAACATTTTGGGCGCTCCGGGGCGCTAGATCCATGGGCTATAACACACAAAAAATAGAGGAATTTGGGTAATTCCTAAACAAGGACATGTAAATGTGAAAATATGTAGTAAAAAAATTGTGTGAGTATACTTGATGGTTCTTCAACTCATTATGGAGGTCCTCATAAAGTGTTTTTTCAGAAAAAAATTTGGATGCTCCGAGGCACCAGATCCATGAGCTAATACACACGAAAAACTAAGAAAATTGTGTAGGTTTTAAAAATAGCATGTAAATACGAAAATATGCGTTAAAAATGATGAGTATACATGATGGTTCCCCAACTCATTATGTAGGTGCTCATAAAAAAATTTAGAAAAAAAAAATTGGGTGCTTCGAGGCACTAGATCCATTAGCTAATACACACGAAAATCAAGAAATTTGTGTAATTCCTAAAATGGGCATGTATATACAAAAATATGCGTTAAAAATGGTGTGAGTATATATGATGGTTCCCCAAATCATTACAACGGTCCTCATAAAGTCTTTTCATATAAAAAATTTTGGTGTTGCAAGGTCCAGATCCATGAGCTAATTACAAACGAAAAACCGAGAAATTTGTGTTTTAGTTTATTTCAATATGTTTTTTTTTACAATTCTTTAATTCTAGTTTTTCACGTGACATATTTTGAGACCAAAAAATTAAGGACATTTTGGCATATTCTACGTATTTTTAGTTTGATCATAAGAATAAAAGAAAACTTTTAAATTTTTTTAAACTTCGTGTCAAGTTAAAATCAGTAACATTAAAATTGTGAAAGTAACGTATGTGTAAAATTAGGGATACTTGCTGCATAGACGAACAAATGATAGATAATCTCTTATTTTTAAGATAGGTTTAAAATAGACATTTAAATTAGGAGTTGATATAGTTTAGACAAAATCAAAATCCTAATATTTTTAAATATTTGATTTGCATTTCGAAATCAAGTATTTTCAAATTTTGTCCAATTTTTTGGAGCTTTATATCTTATCTTAATACTCATTAGAGTTTTTATATAAATATATACTAGACATATCAAAATCCATTAGTTTTGAAACGACCCCAAAAATGCCCGAA
>NW_026035067.1:0-268 GCF_019186545.1 Solanum stenotomum
GCTGCCTCGCCCGGATCTTCGGGCTTGTTTAAGAAGAAAAGAGAGGACGTGTCCTCTATCTCTTATGAGGGGAGGAAGACCCCGAAGAAGTCATCATCATACCAGGGTCGCTCTCGACCTTCACAGAGTTTGTACCCGGCTTGTTATGCACAGGCTGATTACCAAAATACCCTTCCCACCAGTTACCAAAACACCCCTCTTCCCAACTATCAAAATACTCCCCATCCTAACTATCAAACTCCCCCTACTATTTACCAAACTCCCCCTC
>NW_026035068.1:0-300 GCF_019186545.1 Solanum stenotomum
TTATTTTTACGATATTGATCTCTAAGGGTTTAGGACTTGGGGTTTTAGATTAAGGAATTTTTTTAGGGTTTTTAAGGTTTGTTTTCGGGATTTTTAGTTTTAGGGTTTTAAAGGTTTTTAGGGGTTAGGTTTTATTAGGATTTAGGATTTCTTATAGTTTCGGGCTTCTTAGAGTTTCATAAGGCTTAGGGTTGGGGGTTTATTTCTAAGGTTTTGGGTTTAATTTTCTTAGGATTTGAGTTTAACATTTAAGGTCTCCTAGGTTTTTTTTTTGGGACATTTAGGGTGTAGGTTTAGTGT
>NW_026035069.1:0-716 GCF_019186545.1 Solanum stenotomum
TCATATATAATCTACTTATTTTTTTTTTCAATTGAAGATTTAAAATAAATTAAATATTATTTTACTCACAGAAAAAAGTGTGAAGAAATAATATTGGTGATGCAACTCCATTGTAAATGTATTTGCACACAATATAATGTTTGGCTATGGGATATGATTGTTAGGAAATTGCTAGCCAATTTATAGGGGTTAAACAAGGGCATTTATGGAAATATGTAATAAATATTAAATTATATAGTTATCTTATCTTAGAATTAAATAATTTGAGATATGTACACAGTACACACTCTCCCCCTCATGCTGAATTTATTCTCTGTAACTAATGGTGACAACTGACAAATGGACAAAATTGAGTCAAATTTAGACAGATAAAAACGAGTCAATATAAACTGTTAATAATTTGAATTGTTCATATTTTATATGGTGTATTGGATAAAAGAAAAATTGATTCATATTTATTCTTATTTTCATAAGTAAATAATATTTTATTTTAGAACTTAATATTAAGGAAATACTTTAATCTTCATTTGGATGAGAAATGTTGAAATTATCTTATTTAGTTTTATTATATATAAAAGTCATAATAAAGTTTTTTTTTTTTTTTATAACTTTTCAATATAAAATAAAGGCAAAATGATCTGAGAGGCCCCTGTACTTATATCTGTTTGTCAGTTGAACCCTTATACTCGTTACTTTGCCAAATGAACCCTTAAACA
>NW_026035070.1:0-1898 GCF_019186545.1 Solanum stenotomum
TTGAACACGTTTTTCTCTTACAAAATGAAAGTCAATGTCAATGTGTTTGATTCTTTCATGAAATATTGAATTAGTAGCAATTTGGATTACAGCTTTGCTATCACAGAATAAATGTACATGCTGCTTAATGTTAACTCCTAGCTCTTTGTATAACCCTTCCAGCCAGGTTATTTCAACAACTGTAGAAGCCATGGCTCTGAACTCAGCCTCTGCAGAGCTCCTTGCTACTGTCTCTTATTTCTTGGACTTCTAGGATACTAAGGCATCACCAAACTTCACAGTGTACCCTATAACTGATCTCCTGGACTCAGGACATCCACCCCTGTCGAAGTCACAATAAGCTACTAGTTTGCTTGAGCTTAATGAAGGCATTAATAGTCCAAGAGACATGGTTCAGCTTTGACATATCTGACCACCCTTAGAGCTGCCTCCATATGAGATTGTTTAGGCTTGTGCATAAACTGACTCAACACCTGCACAACATAAGATATGTCCAATTTTGTCATTGTTAGATATAAGAGTCTTCCAATTTGTCTCTGATATGGACCAACATCATCTAATAACTGATCACTAGGTTCCATTTTTTCCTCCTTTACATGATTGTCATACTCAAAAGAGGCCAGCTTGACATTGGTTTCTAGAGGTGTGCTAGTAGTTTTAGCACCTCTAAGCCTCATTTCTGATATCAACTCCAGTTCATACTTCCTTTGGCTTATATGGATCCCCTTTTGTGATCTAGAAAACTCCATGCCCAAAAAGAACTTCAATTGGCCCAAGTCTTTCATTTTAAACTTCAACTTGAGATCATTTCTTGTCTGTAGAATCAATTCAGGACAACTACCAGTTACCAATAGATCATATACTAAGACCACAACTAGATGAATTCCATTCTTTTTGGTAAATAATGAATAGTAAAAATGACTTTGTTTGAAACCAAGTTGTAGTAAGGCCTCATTAAGTTTCTTATTCCACTGCCTGGGTGTTTGTTTTAGACCATAAAGGGATTTGTGCAGTCTACACACTTTATCATCCCCCCTATGGCTGCCAAACCCATGAGGAATCTGCATATATACTTCTTCAAAGAGATCACCTTGGAGGAATGCATATGCACATCCATTTGATAGATAGACCACTTCTTAGCTGCAGCAATAGCCACAACAGACCGGACAATCACTATCTTAGCAACATGAGAGAAAGTCTATGTAGTCTAGCCATTCTTTCTGACTAAACTCTTTAGCTACCAGCCTTGCCTTATATCTTTCAACCTCCTCATTAGCTTTGTGCTTAATTTTGTACACCCACTTACACCCAATTGGAGACTTGTCGGAAGGAAGATCAACTATACTTCATGTGTGATTATCCAGCAGAGCATCAATCTCAGACTGCATGACATCAATCCATTTGGGATCTGTAGCAGCTTCAGAGTAGGAAGTAGGCTTCAAAACAGCTAAGTAAGCTGCCAATGTTGATCTGTAATAAGGAAAGATTTGATCATAGGCCACATAATTGGAGATAGGAAAAATACATGAGGCATTTATTCTTGTGGGAGAAATATAGTCCTTCCTCCAAATAAGATGTCACGCCCCGATCCTACACCCTGGGCGGGACTGGCACTCGGAGACCATTGTTGGCCCCAAGCGAACCCTTGGCCTGACTTACTTAACTCAGCGGAAGACTTAACTCAATGAAACAGTCTCAATTAATAACTTAAAGAAATATAAGTTGGCCAAAATGGCACTTAAGTCTTAACCAACATCTGAAAGGTAAAGAAAGACATCTGAACTAATAACTATCTGACTGTCTATGAAGCCTCTAAAATACTGAGATGGATGTTGAGACAAAGCCCACAACATCCTAATAAATAAGAGATTGAAAGCGAATAAAAGAGTCCTCCAGAA
>NW_026035071.1:0-1099 GCF_019186545.1 Solanum stenotomum
ATTGTGGTGTAGGGCTTTGTGTTTCTTATATTTTTTAGGTTTACGGTTTTTTAGGAGTTCTAACAGAGTTTTTTTTTCCTAAAGTTTTTAGGATTTAGGGTTTAGGGTTTAGTATCTTGGGTATTAGGATTTATAAGGGTTTATGGTTTAGAGTTTCCTAGGGTTTACAGTTTAGTGTTTTTGCAAGTTTTTTACCGTATGTTCTATTTCTTGGTTTAGGGTTTAAGGTTTTAGGTTTACGGTTTTTAAGAGGGGTTCTAAAAGTGAAGGATTTTGGTTTAGGGTTTAGGGTTTCTTTGGACTTGGCCCTAAGCTTTAGAGTGAAGGATTTTGGATTTCTTGGGGTACAAAATGTCTTAGAATTTGGGGTTTTAGGTCTAGGTTTATTATTAAGGGTTTGTAAGGTTAAAGGTTTAGGGCTTAAACTTTTGTTGAATTTTTTAGGTTTAGAGTCTTTTTAAGTTTAGGGTTTCAAAAGGTTTTTTCATGATTTTTAATGATTTTTTACGGTTTAGGGGTTCTTAGAGCTTAGGGTTTAGGACTTATGATTTAGAGTTTTTTACGGGTTTAAGATTTAATAGGTTTAGGCTTTGTAAAGGTTTTTTAAGGTGTTGATCTAATATGCTTATGATATGCCAACTCAAGGTTAGCTTGGGGTCACTCGTGATCCTAGATATCGTGTTACGTCAAGGCGGTAACCTCGGGGAGTAACAAAATCTATGTCTGAATAAGCCTCGAACTAGAGATGTTGGGACATGTCCCCAACTAACTCTAGCAAAACTGAAACTAAAATGAAAGACTGAATATAAAATATGTCAACCGTCCTCGAAGAAAGAGGACTCACCACTGATAATGCAGAACACGGATCGAGAATCGATTGCCACGTGATCTGAATGTTGAGAACCTTGAACCTACATCATGAGAAGATGTAGCGTAGAGTATGTGTCAGTACTTGAAAGGTACTAAACATTCATGTGAGGATAAAGCTGAACATATATATATATATATATATATATTACTGAATAAAGCATATTGAACAATGATATAATCTGAACATGATAAATAAGGGTTAGTGTCACGACCCGATTTATCAAGTCAT
>NW_026035072.1:0-330 GCF_019186545.1 Solanum stenotomum
GCTTCAATGAGCTTCAACTCATCCAAATCAAATGCTGGTCTTTACAACTGAGCACAAGAAAAACAAAAGTTACAGACATCAAAAACAGCATTGAACAACACTCAAGTTGAAATTTGTTGCACTACTTCTACAAATCACTGTCATTGGATGCACATATAGATATGTATGAGAGGAAAGATGAGAGAAAATAGTTCAACTTCTGCTTAAAATACGGATCCTATCATAAAAGCTTTCAACAGAAGCAATAACTTTCAGTTTCTTTGCGTTCAGGTCTGATGCAAAAAAAGAGATTTTAGACTTCTAAATGAGAGAGTTGAAGAAACGAAAATT
>NW_026035073.1:0-1086 GCF_019186545.1 Solanum stenotomum
TTGCGTGATAAATCTAATAAGATAAGCGTACTCATGTTACAAATGGATGAAGGTAGTGTACCCTGAAGGAAGTTAAATTTCAGATCAAGCAACTGTAGGTTATAGTAATGAAATTGTGGTAGGTGGCCTGTCAATGAATTATGAGAAAGGTTTAGGAACTGCAACGAGTCCCACCTCATGCCGCTAAACCAGTCAGGAATTTGACCACGAATCTTATTGTTAGAAATATCCAAGTACACAAGTGTCTTTACATTTCTCAAGAAGTATGGAAAATCCTTCAGTTGACAAGATGATAAGATTAAAGATGATAGGCTAAGAAAGGTGATATTCATTCCCTCATCAATGGTGATGTTATTTGATGAAATTCCAAGGATTTCAAGGTTTGTGAGATTCACAAGTGATTGAGGAAAAGAACCACTGAGTTGATTACTGCTTAAATGCAGTTCTTTTAATGTTGGGTTTGTTTTGATCACTTCATCGGCAAGTCCTCTGAATCGGTTATGTTGGAGCGACAGTGAAGGTAGCAAAGGTAGGCTAAACACCCAAGATGGTATGGTACCATTCAGTGAGTTGTAAGACAAATCCACATGAGTTAGATTTTGGAGCATGCTTGGGTTGCTAGGCAGTGGGCCAGATAGGGAATTACTCGACATGTCTAAGTATTCAAGATGTGTCAAGTTTAAAATTGAAGCGGGAAATGGACCGATGAAGCTGTTTTCAGAAAGACGTAAATAACGTAGCTCTTGGAGGTTAGAGAAAACATCAGGAATTTCACCTGAAAAGGAGTTGTCAGAAAGATCTAAATAACGTAGCTCTTTGAGGTTAGAGAAAACATCAGGAATTTCACCTGAAAAGGAGTTGGAGGAAAGATGTAAACGTGTGAAGTGCTTCAATTTAGAGATTGTGGAAGGAATATGGCCAGTGAAATGATTATAAGATAAAACCAAGTCCGTAATTTGTGTTAGGTTGCCAATGGAATCAGGAATGGCACCAGAGAATTGACATCGTTGGAGATTCAAGATATTCAAGGAACTGAAGGTGCCAATTGAATCAGGCAACTCACCAGAGATTCCTGTGTATGAAATA
>NW_026035074.1:0-834 GCF_019186545.1 Solanum stenotomum
TTTGAATTTAGGAAACTTCAGACGGCCAAAACTCGGTCCTCGGGTGTCCGTTTCAGGCAATTTTTTTTTTGAATCCGCGTATTTTTTCGAGATCTACGCAACCAAACTGCCTAAAGACGGTTTGCGCGTGCCAATTTTCCCAAAAACACGTTTTACTGATTCTCACGCGCGAGCGGAAATATGATGAAAAAAATAAAAGGAAATTCAGACAAAGGCGATGGGTTCCTCATATAGATCTCGAAAAAATACTAGGTTTCAAAAAAAAGATTGCGTCAAACGGACGTTCGATCCGAAAGTTACGGCCGTTTGAAATTCAGCATCTTAAAGGTGGAAGGTGGCTTTGAATTTAGGAAACTTCAAACGGCCATAACTCGGGACNTCCGTTTCAGACGATTTTTTTTTTGAATCCGCGTATTTTTTCGAGATCTACCCAACCAAATTGCCTAAAGGAGGTTTGCGCGTGCCGATATTCCCAAAAATGCGTTTTACTGATTCTTACGCGCGAGCGGAAGTATGATGAAAAAAATAAAAGGAAATTCAGACAAAGGCGATGGGTTCCTCATATAGATCTCGAAAAAATACTAGGTTTCAAAAAAAAGATTGCGTCAA
Organism: Solanum stenotomum; assembly: GCF_019186545.1. Classification (NCBI taxonomy): domain Eukaryota; kingdom Viridiplantae; phylum Streptophyta; class Magnoliopsida; order Solanales; family Solanaceae; genus Solanum; species Solanum stenotomum. The sequence continues at coordinate 610 of NW_026035074.1, forward strand.
ACGGACGTTCGAGCCGAAAGTTACGGCCGTTTGAAATTCAGCATCTTAAAGGTGGAAGGTGGCTTTGAATTTAGGAAACTTCAGACGGCCATAACTCGGGCCTCGGGTGTCCGTTTCAGGCGATTTTTTTTTTTGAATCCGCGTATTTTTTAGATATCTACGCAACCAAACTGCCTAAAGGCGGTTTGCGCTTGCCAATTTTCCCAAAAACACGTTTTACTGATT
>NW_026035075.1:0-1630 GCF_019186545.1 Solanum stenotomum
ACAAAACCCGTCTAAGCTCGTCCTTTTTAACAGTGCTTCAGTATTTTGGGCATAACTTTTTACTCCGAGATCGGAAAAGGGCAAACTCGGTGGCGTTGGAAAGAGGACTCAGATACCTTTAATTAGATAGGTAATGTTCCACCTAATTCATTTTGAGCTAAAAGATATCATCATTTGAAGTTGACCCTAAAAGTCGTAACTTTAAAAATCTGCCCCTTGCTTGTCTGTTGCAGTGGGATTACTCAAAGGCTGGTCAACTGGGTAGTCCACTAGACTAACTCGCTAGCCTAGTCCCTTGCTTGCACCCTAGGATGCTACCTAGCTCCATTTAAGTTCTAAAACAGTATAAACATCAACCTAATCTCCCACTAACCCAAACGTCAAAGCTCAAGTTCATTCTATCATTTTACGAGTCGTTACATTATCCCCCACTTAGGAACATTGGTCCTCGAATGACACTTTAAACACATTAAGGGAAAAACAACTCAAGACTAGCAGCCCAACAATCGTAACATGTAAACATAAATGCATATACATAGGAGGAAACATCAACTCCACATCAAGAGGCTCGAACAAAATTCATACCAATCAAGCAAGTAGGAACTACATCCACAAACTTATTGTGCATCAAAACTTCCCCTTTCTCATTTTTTTTTTCATTGGAGAAACTTCCTTCTCCAATCACATCATGCTCACTACAAAATTATTAAGCTCATTATGCAATTACTCGCAAAAGCACAATTAGGCAAATTTTCACTAAAGCATATTTAGGCATGTTCAACATTTATCCTCATGAAGCATATAGATAACTCAACTAAATGCACATCAACATGAGAAACACATTTATGAAAACTCATTTTATCATTTAACAAGAATTCAAATAGAACATGCATAACATAAGGAGACCATGGAAACTCATTTTCACACAAGACTCCAAAACAAAAAAAACAAGCTACTAGGAACTCTTGGTCTCAAGTTTAAGTAAGAATAGAAGGAACGAGATAATGATATCAACACTCTCAACAACCTTGCTATTCAATATACCATCCCCCACTTAGGAGAAAATCCAACTAAGGTAAACATGAAAAACAACATAGAAACCTCATCAAGACATTCATGACCATAAGGAACTAAAACTTACCGGATCCTTTATTCAGATTAGCTTCTTTGTCCTTGCTAGCTTGGAGAGCATAGAAACGACCATAATTTGGAGGGATAGGAACCGTTCCATCTTTAGAAGCTTGCTTGGCTTCCCTTCCTCTAGCCGTAAGAGTAGGACAATCTTTCACCTTGTGATCATTCTTCCCACAACCATAACACCCATTAGTACCGGCTAGGCACTTCCCATAGTGCCTCTTGCCACAAGGGATGCAAGTAGGTTTAGAAAATTGAGATCCACCATTTTTTTCTTGGTTAACCTTAGGAGCACTTGAAGAATCTTGGTCTTGAGTCCTCTTCTTGAACCTAGGTTGACCTTGTTCATCCGATCTACCCCTCTTCACAACCCTATTCATCCTCTTAAGTTTGGACTCCTCAATGGATTGAGCATACACTATGAGCCTAGAAATGTTCATGTCATTATGGAGCATTGTCGTATGGCATTCTTCCTTGACTAGGTCGGATACACCGG
>NW_026035076.1:0-344 GCF_019186545.1 Solanum stenotomum
TTCTATGGTTTAGGGTTCAGGTTTGTTATGTTTAAGATTTTTTAGGTTTAGAGTTTTTAAAGTTTTTTTTGTAGTTTTTTAGTGTTTAGTTTTCTTAGGATTTAGGATTTCTTAGGGTTTAGGGCTTCTTAGAGTTTCATAAGGCTTAGGGTTGGGGGTTTATCCCTAAGGTTTAGGGTTTAGGTTTCGTCGGGTTTGAATTGAACGTTTAAGGTCTCCTACGTTTATTTTGGGTCTTTTAGTGTGTAGGGTTTAGTGTTTTAGGTTTAGGGTTTTTCTAGAATAGGGTTTAGGTTTGTTAGGTTTAAGATTTTTTAGAGGTTTTCTAGGTTTTAATGTTTTTT
>NW_026035076.1:357-462 GCF_019186545.1 Solanum stenotomum
TTTTAGGGTTTTGGGTTTCTTAGTGCTTTTTTGGGTTTAGGGTTTTCTTAGGGTTTGGGTTTTGGGCTTATGATTTATATGGGTTTAGGGTTCAAGGTTTAGAGT
>NW_026035077.1:0-92 GCF_019186545.1 Solanum stenotomum
TCATTGAAAATGTATAGATTATTAATTTTGAACTCAATAACTTAGAAAATGTTAGAATTTAAAACTCATTAAGTTTAAGTCTTAGCTTTGGC
>NW_026035077.1:1141-1512 GCF_019186545.1 Solanum stenotomum
AGATTTCGGTGCCATTCTGGTGCAACATAGCCTCTGGTCCCTCTTATCCCTGTGTAGGTTCTTGTTTGGTCTTTCTTTAAGAGCTTGGCCATTCCAAAGTCAGATATTTTTGCACAGAACTGATCATTCATGAGTATGTTCTGAGGCTTAATATCACAATGGATGATTTGTGTTTCACACTCGTCATGCAAATATAGGAGGCCCCTTGCAATATCTCGAGCAAAGCCACACCTTTCCTCCCACGTGGGCTGTTTTTCTGATTTGAAAAGTACATCCGCGAGTGACCCATTGGTCATGTACTCATACACCAGAAGCCTTCTTGATCCCTCCAGGCAATAACCATGGAGGCGGACTAGATTTCGGTGATGTGT
>NW_026035078.1:0-1101 GCF_019186545.1 Solanum stenotomum
ATCACGACCAATATCGATTACACACGATTCTTTACTTACCCAGCTTCAACTATTATTCAAACCATTATATATCTCATGCCGAAACTTGAAGCAGTTCTTAGTCACTCCAATAATTCTGTATACTATGAGCACACAACCTCTAATTACCATCACGGATCTATGTAACGCGTTACAACAGTCTGGATAATTCCATAAATAGAGTTATCAACCCAGTTCAAAATCCTCAATAACCATGTAGAGCTATAAGTCCTTCCGGTTGGACACTCGTAAGCCACCTACCATAAGCTGAACAATTCAAACCAATTCAAAAACTGCAGAATTCCTCATACATCAACGTTTACCACCAACACCAATACCAAGTGTTCAGAAAGTAGCTGATAACACATCATACATTTGTGTTGAACCAGTCCACCTTGCATTGTCATATCTAACATAAAAGCAGAAATTTACACAATCCTCAACTTCAAACTATAGATCCACACGTGATGTCTTATTCCTTCACATCTCTTAACTTATATCCATCGCGCAAGACTCTTGTTCTTCCCGTAAATCATTTATCATTATAGTTTATTGGCCAAACATCCACCGCATATTACCTTTTACCTTAAGTCAAACTTCTCAAATGAAACTTCATCGAACTCTTCTACAATCACAAGTATTTAACTGCTACAACTCAAACCATGCAAAAGTCCTTCCAATGGCTAAAAAGTTGATACAACCAATCATCTCTTACCTTGCCAACCCACATCTTGACAAAACCAACCCGATTCTTTTTAATCGTACCTTCTCGCTAAAATCCTTAATTGCCTTTACACGAGTATACTTGTTAAAACTTTCTTCATCCATGGCTTTTTGTTGCCCATTTCTTTTGACTCATCATGAAGTCATTAATTCCCAATATAATCATGACTACCCAAGGGTCGTACCTTGTCCTAGAAACAAGACAGGATCGATTCACTCGATCCACCACTATAACTTTCCTTATAATTAATGTTTAACTCAAGCGTTCATAGTAGCAACCACTTGATTTCTCAATCAAGAATGCAACATCAACCTTCTGACTCGATTAGGTTAAACAGCTGACAACTCAGATTTCTCCGC
>NW_026035079.1:0-1160 GCF_019186545.1 Solanum stenotomum
GTAGTTGTCTAGCAAAAGGATGTGTTTTTATATATTATGTCTGGATTTTAACTGTATAATATATTTATATTCTAATCTAGATATTTTTTCTATTAGGTAATCTAACCTTATATTGTCTTCTTTAGTCCGATTTAGCCGCTTGTATTCGAAATATAAGCTATTCAAATCTCGTTTTGTTTCTAAATGTATTATAGTACTACGTAGCGGTCTTTCCCATTTAAATTATTGCTTCCCAAAAACTTCTCGCTCTGATACCAAAATACAGAAAATACAGAAAATACAGAAATGGTGTGGTTAATCCTTTTTTTTTTTAATCCTAATGGCCAAACGTGGCCGACTCACTAAAATAATGAAATGAAAAGTAACGGCCTAAAATTGGCCTACATTAGCTCAAATAATTCATGTCGGGTACACATTTGGGCCCCATCGCACATGCATTATTTTCACTTCACAAGACTTTAACACAAAATAATTCACAAGACTTTAAGACGCTTGCTTATCAGTTTTTTCCTCCTTGGAGGATAGTGATAAAGTAAGCACTCACACGACAAATGTGGGCATTCCCACATGGCACACTTTTATTCCTACTTTAAATTATTGTCTTGTTTTGTCTTGTTCTCCTTCTTCTTTCTTCATTTTGTCTTCAGGTATCAAGGTTGTGATGGGCTTCGGAATCAAAACTTATTCCTGAATCATCATCTGCATTTGGATTTTGAGCATCTTGATAATATGAATGTTCTCGATAGTCTTTTTCTCCTGAACTGTTGAATCTGGTTATGTTATTATTAGTATTTCTTGAACTAGTATTAGGTCTGTTTCGTTCTGTATTTGGTACTAGTCTATCTCCGTTTGGATCTGGATATGGTGGAGTAATTACATGTTTATCTTGTCCTTGTTGGAAAAATTGTTCTAAAGTCTTTTTTATTATGCTCTCTATTTTATCATGCTTTTTCTTTTTATGGAGCGTACTCTTTTTTGTTATTGTCTCTATCTGAGTAAATGAACTGGGTAACCTTCGCCGGGATGAAGAACCTTCACCTTCACTTTTTGGCAAAGTGACAGCCGTAAACGGGTTTGATGTGTCTTTACCAGCTACCGTTTGAACCGGACTAGCTGTATCTTTATTATCCGTTACAGTGGATCTTTTTGCATTCGTTGGG
>NW_026035080.1:0-1160 GCF_019186545.1 Solanum stenotomum
AATAACTCCATCTTTGTATATATATTATTATATGATAAAGGAGTTAAATTTTTAATTAGTAAAAATCAACTATAAAAAATATGTATGTGAAGAAATTAAAGGTATGCAATATAATATATATTACATAATTTATTTATTTTTACCTATGTATATATATAATGTATTTTTTTCATAGGATTAATAATATTATTATACTAGAGCGTGTTTTGATGAAATTTTTTAGTATTAGATATTAATACTAATAACTATATAAATATTAGTTGAAGCAATTAATATGAGAAATAAAAAGTTAAGATTGTTGCAAGAAAGATTATTCCACTCATAAATAATAATATGTATGTAGTTTTTTTCTGATTGTATGCAGATAGAAAAATTATTTTCTATTGATTCCAACCTTTGATGTTATAAAAAAATCGTATGGAATAGGAGAAGAAAATATCAACATATATTTAAACTTTTATAATAAATTCCTCGAGGAACTTGTCAAACAAGATTGATTTATATAATTGCTGCTAGTTGTATGTTTATTTCCTAGAAATTACTATAATTGACTAATGACTATATTCTTTTGACCTTTTCGTAGTTGGCTTTGTCTTAATCACAATTTACTTAATTTTCTAGAGATTTAAGTCTACTAAACGTACAAATAGTAATAGAAAACATTTTTCAGATGCTGCAAATTTTGGCTTACAAAATGTATTATTTTTTTTAAAAAAATAAAAATATTTCTGACAAAATGCACTCTTCAAAATAAATAAATTTTAAAAATTTGATGAAACAAACAATAAGAACAAATTAACTTATAGAAATTATTCTCTTTAACTTATGATTCTGGACCTATGAAAATTATATCAACTCACTTGAAAATGGTTGGTATTGATTTTTTACCTCCGGTTGTTCTATTTTAAGCAAACTGATTATCTTATAAGAAAACGTTAGATTATAATTTAAAATTTTATAAGTTACTACAAATATTAAATGATAGTTTAATATTTTGTTATAAGATTAAAAAAATTATAAACAAATATTAAAATTGAATCAAATATTATCTGAAAAATAATCTATCAAACGATTCTTTAAAATAAAGATAAAATTTATATAGTAATTTTATATAGAGATATTTGCATAAATCAGCCTATAGTAGTTTTAAAAGGGACTAC
>NW_026035081.1:0-547 GCF_019186545.1 Solanum stenotomum
GGCTGCTCTTTTACCTCTATATCCAAGAGATCAATATAACTTGCATCTGGATGTTTAATCATTGAGGCAATGGTGGCAAGAGCATCGGCCAACTCATTCTGTGTCCTGGGAGTGTGTCTGAACTCAATCTTGCGAAATCTCTTGCACAACTTCTGTATATACAGCACATACGGTGTGATCTTTGGATTTTTCATGGCCCATTCCCCTTGAACCTGATGAATCAGTAAGTCTGAGTCTCCAATAACCAGAAGCTCATGAACATTCATGTCGATGGCCATCTTCAAACCAAGAATACAAGCTTCATATTCGGCCATGTTGTTCGTGCATTCAAATCGGAGCTTAGCCGCCATAGGATAGTGTTGACCGGTTTCTGACACTAAGACCGCCCCAATTCCTTTCCCTTGATGATTCGCTGCTCCATCAAAGAACACTCTCCAACCCGGGTACGCTTCAGAAATATCTTCACCCACGAATGAAACTTCCTCGTCAGGAAAATAAGTCTTGAGCGGTTCATACTTTTCATCAACTGGATTTTCTGCAAGATGAT
>NW_026035082.1:0-735 GCF_019186545.1 Solanum stenotomum
CCATATTTTTATTTGAGGTAATTTTTTATTTTTTTTGCATTAAAAGCATATTTGAGGTAAACTTGCTTGTAAATTGAGGCAAATTTTAAATCTTTAGGGGTCGTTTGGTTGGAAATAAGTTATTCTGGGGTTAGTTATCCTGGCAGGGGCAGATTTACCTATATGGAAGGTGTATCACGTGACACGGCTTTGTAGAAATTTTTTACGAAATATACCTGTAAAAAAGAAATAATAATAATAAAAAAATAGAAGATGCTAAAAGATAAAATAATTCAAAGGACACCCTTGTCAATGATTGCGCTTGGCTCAGGTGGCAGACGGGCTGCACGCAAAGGGCAGCGTCACGAGTTCGATTACGAGGTGTGTATTTTTACTCTAGTTTATTCGCGTTTTTTTTTTTCACGTTTGAATTTTTTCCTTTTTAAAATTTATTGTTTTAAATTCAAAACAATAGGTCCCTTTTATTAAAAACCTATCGACCCAGTCTAATTCATTCAAAATCTAACTACTTTTTTTTAATTTTTAGAATTAATATAAAACTCAAAATCTTTGAGTCCTTTATCAATTAGAATTATAGTTAAATACAAATAGTGTTGACTCCTTAAATCCTTGTATTTGTATATTTCTGACTTGTGAGTTTGTTCAATTTTCTTTCTGTTCTTGGTGAAGCCTCACAAGTCACATGTTGTATAAAACTTTATTTAATGATATGAAAATGTGAATGGTTTAATTTAA
>NW_026035083.1:0-710 GCF_019186545.1 Solanum stenotomum
ACACGTGCCATCACATCTGGATTTGGGGCGTGACATATATATATATTCATACGATCATATTTATTGAAAATACTTTTTGTTACATGTACTGTTACGTGAAAATAAGGATGATAATTGTTTAAAGAATAAGTAATTGTTGTCGTAGAAATGACAAATTTGAATTTCTCTTTTGAAAAACATTAGAATTGCTATCCCTCGCCTACTTAAACAGATGTTGGGCTGGGCTAATATTTTTGAAAGTCTTGTCAAATGAAGAGCCGAATGGATTCGATTATTGATGGAGTCGTTTTGATAGCTCTATATACCATGAATATTATATCAAATAACAAAAAGTAGAAACTCCAAAATTATCACATATTTTTTCAATAGTTTTATTAGATTTATATTTTTATTTCAGTATTTCTATATTCATTTCGACGTTTAATTAATATACAAAAATAAGTTACATCTACCATAATTCCCTCAAAATAACGTATTATATAGCTAATTGCAAACTATTTATTGTAGAAAAAAGGTATTACTAGTAATAATTAGTTAATTCACACTCTATTATTGTCATTATACTTCGGATACAACAGCAACTCCAAAGATTTGGAAAGCAGAAATCACACCAAGGAAAAAATATAAATCTTTTAACTCTGCGATTTAGAATGAATATATTCTTCATTTAAAAAGTGGCATGTATATATATACTAGGTAATGTTGCCCGT
>NW_026035084.1:0-426 GCF_019186545.1 Solanum stenotomum
ATTAGGCATGATCTAGCATAGCAAAGAGAAACTGTTAGGGAAGAACTTGATTCAACTCTATAGCACGACTTAGAACAAGGAGAAGGGAAACATTTCCTAAAACGTCTCATAGCCTCCTACTCATAGTTGTGGTGCACAACAGAACCATGAATCGGACTCTAATCAACGTGGTGTGTTGGACTCCGAGGATCTATCAACCTAGTGCTCTGATACCAAGTTTGTCACGACCCAAGCCTAGGGCCTAGACGTGACCGGCGAATGGGGAACCCGAAGGAACCCCAAACAAGCCTCATAGCATATCATTACACATCCTTGGTCGCGGAAGCAATTAAAATGACCATAAGCGATAAGCATAATCAAGGGGGAAATCGGGACTAAGGGAGCAAGAGAAAAAAAATAGAAAAAAAAGGAATGATACATAAATAC
>NW_026035085.1:0-782 GCF_019186545.1 Solanum stenotomum
GTTTGCATGTTTAGTTTTGAGCTATCCAATATTTACAGAAACTCAGTCATAATGTGTTAACCACTTAATCTATTGGGAGTAGCATAATACCGAGTTGGACTAGGGTTTCAGTGTACCCATATAGTCCCAGAACTACGAGCCACGTAGGTGTAAGTCCCCTCTGTGGGCAACATCAGTTTAGTGATCACGCCAGCATGCCTCTATACCTCTGGCAGGGTATATTGGGTCCTCTCGATGGGGCGTATACATCGGACTCCACATTTAGCTCATGTGGTTTTATGTCGGTTATTAGTATCTCCCACAGTTCAGTCAGACTTTATTGCATTGACCATATTTACAGTTCATTCAGTATTCAGTCAGCATGTTATAAATTGGTCATTGCATTCAGTTAGCTCAGTATTCAGTATCTATATCATGTTCAGATTATTTCATTGCTTTATTGCTTTGTTCAGTTATATGTTCTTTCAGCTTTACTCTATCCTGCATGCTCAGTACCTTTCAAGTACTGACGCACACGTGCGCTACATCTTCTCGTGATGTAGGTTCAGGTTCTCAGCATCTAGATCACGCTTAGATCGGTTCCTGATCTCCAGTTCAGCAGAATCAGTGGTGAGTCCTCATTCTCCGAGGACAATAGTCATGAGTTTCTTTCAGTATTTTTTGTCTTTAGTTTCAGTTTTGCTAGATCTAGTTGGGGCATGTCCCAACATTTCTAGTCAGTTTAGAGACTTATTTCAGACATAGTTAGATTCAGCTTAGTGTTTTGAGTTTGATAATTCTTT
>NW_026035086.1:0-212 GCF_019186545.1 Solanum stenotomum
CGCTCGCGCGTAAGAGTCAGTAAAACGCATTTCTGGGAAAATCGGCACACGCAAACCGCCTTTAGGCGCTTTGGTTGCGTAGATCTCGAAAAAATACGCGGATTCAAAAAAAAAATCGCCTGAAACGGACACCCGAGGCCCGAGTTATGGCCGTTTGAAGTTTCCTAATTTCAGAGCCACCTTGCACCTTTAAGATGCTGAATTTCAAACGG
>NW_026035087.1:0-212 GCF_019186545.1 Solanum stenotomum
AAACGGCGGGACTATACGTAATGTTTCCCCAACACATTAATAAGGTCCTCATATAATTTTTTTTTAAAAAAATTTGGATGCCCTTAAGGGGCCAAATCCATGGATTAATATATACGAAAAATGGTGAAAGTCGGGTAATTCTTAAAAGTTGGCTCGTAAATATGTGTGAAAAAAAGGGTAAGGTTATATGTAATGCTTCACTAACTCATTAC
>NW_026035088.1:0-417 GCF_019186545.1 Solanum stenotomum
GCGACAGACATTACTTTATCTATAAGCACGTAATAATCTATAACACTCAAAATATTTGAAGCTAAATATGCACCAGTTTTTTTCTCTACACATTCTTTATAACTTAAGATTCTTTTTTGCAAATTCCAGTTATGATCAATCCAATGTGCTGTAACAGTTAAATAATCACGTCCATTAACACTACGACCCATGTCCGAAGTTATAGACATTTTACAATCTAATATGCTAAACACACAACGAAGATATTGACAATGTTTACCTTGATATACAAAAACATCAGATTTAACAGTATTTCTTGAAAAACCTCTATAATTAGGATTATAAGTTTGTTGAATATATTCAATAAAACCGGGATGTGAAGGAAAACTATAAGGTAAACCACAAACAAAAATCATTTTAGCTAAATTTTCACGATCT
>NW_026035089.1:0-331 GCF_019186545.1 Solanum stenotomum
TAGGGTTTTAAAAGGTTTTTTCATGATTATTTATGATTTTTTACGGTTTAGGCGTTCTTAGAACTTAGGGTTTAGGACTTCAGATTTTAGATTTAGGGATTTTTTAGGTTTAGTGTTTTTAAAGGTGTTTCAAGGATTTAGGGTTTCTTGGTGCTTCATAAGGCTTGGGGTTTAAGAGTTTTCCCTAAGTTTTAGGGTTTAGTGTTTCTTAGAGTTTAGAGTTTATGATTTGGGGTTTTTAAGGGGTTTCAGATTTCTTAGGTTTAGGCTTTTCAAGGGGTTTTTAAGTTGTTGATCTAATATACTTATGATATGCCAACTCAAGGTTAGC
>NW_026035089.1:944-4569 GCF_019186545.1 Solanum stenotomum
TTTTTTTAAAGAGTTTAGGGGTTCTTATGGGTTAAGATATCTTTGGTTTTATGGTTTAGCATTTCTTTTAAATCATTTTTAGGGTAAATTTTGGTGTAGGGCTTTGTGTTTCTTAGATTTTTTAGGTTTACGGTTTTTAAGGGGGTTCTAAAAGAGGTTTTTTTTTAGACTGTGTAGGGTTAAGGGTTTAGTATCTTGGGAATTAGGATTTATAAGGGTTTAAGGTTTAGAGTTCCCTAGGATTTACACTTTAGTATTTCTGCGAGTTTTTTAGCGTATGTTCTATTTCCTGGTTTAGGGCTTACGATTTTAGGTTTAAAGATTTTGATTGAATTTTTTTCAGGTTCATAAGTGCTTATGATTTTCTTAAGGGTTTTTTTAGGTTTAGGGTTTTGTAAATTTTTAAGGGTTTTTTTATGGTTTCTTTATGTTTAGGGATAAGGCCAAAGGTTTAGGGTAAAGGGTTTAGGCCCTATGGTACTACGGTTTAAGGTTTAGGGTTTAGGATTTTGGATTTTGGGTTAATGTTTTTTTTAGGTTTTATGATTTTTTTTATGATTATTATTTTTATCATTAGGGTTTTAAAACGTTTTTAGGGTTTCTTAGGGTTTATTAAGATTTTGGATTTCTTAAGATTGAGGGTTACTTAGGATTTAGGGCATAAGATTTTAAGTTTAGGATTTTTTTAGGTCTTAAGGTTTTAAAGGAATTTATTGTGTTTTTTTGGGTATTATAGTTCTAGGGTTTAGAGTTTCTTAGTGTTTCATAAGGTTTGGGGTTTAGGGTTGCCCTATGGTTTAGAGTTAAGGATTTAGAGTTTCTTAGTTATAAGATTTAGCGTTGAGGACTTCTTAGGGTTTGGTTTTTTGAATGGTTTAGGGTTTTTGCTATGATTTTCTGGGGTTTATTAGGTTTAGAGGAATTTTTAGGTCCAGGGTTTTAAAGGGTTTTTAGGATTTTAATGGTTGTTTACGATTAAAGGGTTCTTAGTGATTAGGGTTTTTATAGTATAGGGTTTTAGGGGTTCCCAAAGGTGTTTCTCTTTTTTTTAGAGTATTTAAGGTTTCAGAGGGTTTAGGGTATTATGGTTTATTAGGTATAAGAATTCTTAGGGTTTAAGGTTTAGGGCTTAAGTTTTTGTAGAATTTTTTTTGGTTTAGGGTTCTAAACGGTTTGTTGAAGATTTTAAGATTTTTTTTACTGTTTAGGGGTTCTTAGGGATTAAGATTTCTTTGGTTTTAGGGTTTAGCATTTCTTTTAAATGATTTTTAGGGTAAATTATGGTGTAGGGCTTTGTGTTTATTAGTTTTTTAGGTTTACAATTTTTAGGAGGTTCTAAAAGAGGTTTTTTTTTTCTTAAAGTTTTTAGGGTTTAGTATCTTGAGTATTAGGATTTATAAGGGTTTAAGGTTTAGAATTTCCTAGGGTTTACAGTTTAGTGTTTCTGCGAGTTTTTTAGCGTATGTTCTATTTCTTGGTTTAGGGCTTAGGGTTTTAGGTTTAATGATTTTGATTGAGATTTTTTCGGGTTTATAAGGGCTTATGATTTTCTTAAGGATTTTTTAGTTTTAGGGTTTTATAAGGTTTTAAGGGTTTTTTTTATGGTTTCTTTATGTTTAGGGTTGGCCAAAGGTTTAGGATTAAGGGTTTAGGCCCTAAGGTACTATGGTTTAAGGTTTAGGGTTTAGGATTTCGGTTTTTAGGTTAGGGTTTTTGTTAGGTTTTATGATTTTTTTAGGATTATTATTTTCATGATTAGGGTTTTTAAACGTTTTTAGGGTTTTTTAGGGGTTCTAAAAGAGGTTTTTTTTTTCTTTTTAGAGTTTTTAGGGTTTAGGGTTTAGTATCTTGGGTATTAGGATTTATAAGGGTTTAATGTTTAGAGTTTACCAGGCTTTACAATTTAGTGTTTCTGCGGATTTTTTAGCATATGTCATATTTCTTGGTTTAGGGCTTAGGGTTTTAGGTTTAAAGATTTTGATTGAGTTTTTTTCAGGTTTATAAGGGCTTATGATTTTCTTAAGGGTTTTTTTTGGTTTAGAGTTTTATAAGGTTTTAAGGGTTTTTTTTTTATGGTTTCTTTATGTTTAGGGTTAAGGCTTTAGGCCGTTAGGTTAGTACGGTTTAAGATTTAGGGTTTAGGATTTTGGGTTTTAGGTTATGGTTTTTTTTAGGTTTTGTGATTTTTTTTAGGATTATTATTTTTATGATTAGGGTTTTTAAATGTTTTTAGTGTTTTTTATGATTTTGGATTTCTTAAGATTGAGGGTTACTTAGGTTTTAGGGCATAAGATTTTAAGTTTAGGATTTTTTTAGGGCTTAAGGTTTTAAAGGAAATTATTGTGTTTTTTGGGGTATTATAGTTTTAGGGTTTAGACTTTCTTAGTGTTTCATATGGTTTGGGGTTTAGGGATTAGCCCTATGGTTTAGAGTTAAGGATTTAAAGTTTCTTAGGTTATAAGATTTAGCGTTTAGGACTTCATAGTTTTGATTTTTTTAAGGGTTTAGGGTTTCTTTGGATTTAGCCCTAAGGTTTAGAGTGAAGGATTTTGGATTTCTTTGGGTACAGAATGTCTTAGGATTTAGGGTTTTAGGTCTAGGTTTATTTTTAGGGTTTGTAAGGTTAAAGGTTTAGGGCTTAACTTTTGTAGAATTTTTTAGGTTTAGAAACTTTTTTGGTTTAGGGTTTTAAGAGGTTTTTTCATGCTTTTTTATGATTTTTTACGGTTTAGGAGTTCTTAGAACTTAGGGTTTAGGACTTCAGATTTTAGATTTAGAGATTTTTTAGGTTTAGTGTTTTTAAAGGTGTTTCAAGGATTTAGGGTTTCTTGGGGTTTCATAAGGCTTGGGGTTTAAGAGTTTTCCCTAAGTTTTAGGGTTTAGAGTTTCTTAGAGTTTAGGGTTCATGATTTAGGGTTTTTCAGGGGTTTCAGATTTCTAAGGTTTAGGCTTTTAAGGGGGTTTTTAAGTTGTTGATCTAATATGCTTATGATATGCCAACTCAAGGTTTGCTTGGGGTCACTCGTGATCCTAGATCCCGTGTTACGTCAAGGGAGTCACCTTAGGGTGTAGCAAAAACTATGTCGGAATAAGCCTCTAACTAGAGATGTTGGGACAAGTCCCCAACTAACTCTAGCAAAACTGAAAATTAAATGAGAGACTCTATATAAAATATGTCAATCATCCTCGAAGAACGAGGACTCACAACTGATATTGCTGAACACAGATCGAGAATCGATTGCCACGTGATCTGAATGTTTTGAACCAGACCTACACCACGATATGATGTATCGTAGAGTATGTGTCAGTACTTGAAAGGTACTAAACATTCATGATAGGATAAAGCTGAACATAGATATAACTGAATAAAGCATATTGAAGAATGATATAATCTGAATATGAAAAATAAGGGTTAGGTATTTGGTTAAGGGTTTGGAGATTAAGTTTTTCTAGGATTTTTTTAGGGTAAGACGTTTTTTCGATTTAGGATTTTTAAAGATTATTTAGGATCATTATTGTTTTTATGGTTTAGGGGTTCTTAGGGCTTCGTGTTTTAGATTAAGGAATATTTTTAGGGCTTTTAAGGTTTGTTTTAGAGATTTTTAGTTTAGGATTTTAAAAGGTT
>NW_026035090.1:0-389 GCF_019186545.1 Solanum stenotomum
TGTGGACTTAATTCTCATTTGATTATATGATGAGACTTTGTTTGATTGTATTTGTGTTTATGCTATTTCTGCTATTTCTATATAAAGCAACGAAAGTAAACTTTAACTAGGCCTGTCTTTCCCATGATCAGAGATCTCAAGTTCAAATTCTGATAATAGAAAATTCTTTGAGTGAAAACTCCCTCTGTCTTATTATATGGATAACTATAGAGGGAAACGTATACTAACAACATGAACAGAGTAAATAAAAGGATGTAGTACTTCATACTTTTATCGAGTTAACATAATTATATTCAACTTTCAAGAACACAAAGCAATTATTTTGGTTCATTGACTTTTGATCACCAAGAAACTCAAAAAATCACTTGAAGGAGTGCAAAAGTCCTTTT
>NW_026035091.1:0-334 GCF_019186545.1 Solanum stenotomum
ATTGAAGAATCCTTCATATTATATCATCGACATTCATGAGTGTCATCAACACATCTCTGGATTTCCATACATCTCATAACTCAAACTTTAAAGCATCGATTCATCAATTCTCCATAGTTGGACATTTTGTCAAACACCTTGAAGGCATGTAATAGAATCAAAGAGCATGGAAAATAGGATAGTAATTATGCAACCAAACCAGTGAACAACCTACAACAACACCTTTACATTCATAATTAAACACCTCCACCNATAAGTGGATCAAACCAAGCAAGAACAATTTTATCCCTAATATGAGATTAAGCTAACTTACCATCCTCCAAAGCCATAATAA
>NW_026035092.1:0-518 GCF_019186545.1 Solanum stenotomum
TACGGCCATAACTCGGGCCTCGGGTGTCTGTTTCGGGCGATTTTTTTTTTGAATCCCCGTATTTTTTCGAGACCTACGCAGCCAAACTGCCTAACGGCGGTTTGTGCGTGCCAATTTTTTCAAAAATGCCTTTTACTGATTCTTACGCGCGTCGAAATATGACGAAAAAAATAAAAGGAAATTCAGACAAAGGCGATGGGTTCTTCATATAGGTCTCGAAAAAATACGAGGTTTCAAAAAAAAGATTGCGTCAAACGGACGTTCGAGCCGAAAGTTACGGCCATTTGAAATTCAGCATCTTAACGGTGGAAGGCGGCTTTGAATTTAGGAAACTTCAAACGGACATAACTCGGGCCTCGGTTGTTTGTTTCAGGCGATTTTTTTTTTGAATCCGCGTATTTTTTCGAGACCTACGCAGCCAAACTGCCTAAAGGCAGTTTGCGCGTGCCGATTTTCCCAAAAACGCCTTTTACTGATTCTTACGCGCGTTGAAATATGACAAAAAAATAAAAGGAAAT
>NW_026035093.1:0-404 GCF_019186545.1 Solanum stenotomum
TCCATTGAAGTATGGTGGTCGGTGTGAAAGAATGTCCATCTTGAAGTAAAGCTCCAGGGATTTGATAGTGTGCCATTTGGATCCACTACTACAAAATAGACATTTACCAACAATTGTTTAGTGGCAATAGTGTATTAGCCGCTGCAGTGACTTAATGCAAGTTTTACCGGCCTTTATAGATTGGCTGAGAAAGAACGTTCCTTTACTGGCAGTCCAACGTATTAGCCTGTAAAAGTTGATAAAAATTTAACTTTCGTGAAAATTTTGTTCTCCCTCCAATTTATGTTTTCCTACAAAATATGAACCCTACCGTCACATTCACCATTGAGAATAGGGCAGACCTTTCTTCCTCATTGTTGTGGGTACTCATATGGTATCATCAGGTATTCTTTGAAATCGTTCTT
>NW_026035094.1:0-658 GCF_019186545.1 Solanum stenotomum
CGCGCGTAAGAATCAGTTAAATGCGTTTTAAAGAAAATCGGCACGCGCAAACCGCATTTAGGCAGTTTCGTTGCGTAGATCTCGAAAAAATACGCGGATTCAAAAAAAAAATCGCCTGAAACGGACACCCGAGGCCCGAGTTATGGCCGTTTGAAGTTTCCTAAATTCAAAGCCACCTTCCACCTTTAAGATGCTGAATTTCAAACGGCCGTAACTATCGGATCGAACGTCCGTTTGACGCAAACTTTTTTTTGAAACCTCGTATTTCTTCGAGATCTATGTGANTATGAGGAACCCATCGCCTTTGTCTGAATTTCCTTTTATTTTTTTCATCATATTTCCGCTCGCGCGTAAGAATCAGTAAAACGCGTTTTTGGGAAAATCGGGACGCGCAAACCGCCTTTGGGCAGTATGGTTGCGTAGATCTCGAAAAAATACGCGGATTCAAAAAAAAAGTCGCCTGAAACGGACACCCGAGGAGCGAGTTATGGCCGTTTGAAGTTTCCTAAATTCAAAGCCACCTTCCACCTTTAAGATGCTGAATTTCAAACGGCCGTAACTTTCGGCTCGAACGTCCGTTTGACGCAATCTTTTTTTTGAAACCTCGTATTTCTTCGAGATTTATATGAGGAATCTATCGCCTTTGTCTGAATTTCCT
>NW_026035095.1:0-376 GCF_019186545.1 Solanum stenotomum
GTTGGTAATATTACCAACAAAAGGTGTGTCTTAGTAATATTTCAGTTGGTATTCCATTAATAGAATGTTGCTAAATTTGGCGCCATTTTTTTCCGCCGTATTTACCAACTAAAATACTTAGTAAGATTTTGGTTGGTAATCTGTTAGAATTTCGTTGTTAAGTTTTAAAATATAATTCAGTTAGAAATATGTTGGTAATTTGTTAGTAGAATACTAACCAACTTAAGTTGTTAGTAAAATATGTTGGCAATTTAGGGTTTTTTTGTAGTGCTAGGTGGTGAGATATAAACCTCTCACATGGTTGATGTTGGTCACACCCAAGCATCCTAGGTGGTGAGATATAAACCTCTCACATGGTTGATGTTGGTCACACCCC
>NW_026035095.1:435-791 GCF_019186545.1 Solanum stenotomum
TGGTCATGCAACACTTTATATAGGAAATTCCCATTAGGCTCTAATGCAATCTCACGTGTGGGATGAACATATACACAAGCTTAGTTTGTCATCAACACATCTCTGGATTGCCATACATCTCATAACTCAAGCTTTAAAGCATTGATTCATCAATTCTCCATAGTTGGACATTTTGTCAAACACCTTGAAGGCATGTAATGGAATCAAAGAGCATGGAAAATAGGGTAGTAATTATGCAGCCAAACCAGTGAACAACCTACAACAACACCTTTTAACACCCACAAAACCACATGAAAATCTCCATATCCATTCCAAATTTAGATTCAAATTCTAGAGTCACAACATGCTTAAAACAA
>NW_026035096.1:0-260 GCF_019186545.1 Solanum stenotomum
AACCTCCCTTACCCCTAAACCCTAAACCATAAACCCTAAACGCTAAACCCTAAGCCCAAAACCCTAAAGCCTAAACTATAAAACCTAAACCCTAAACCCTAAACCTTAAACTCATAACCATAAACCCTAAACCCTAAACCCTAAGCCCTAAACTCTAAACCTTAAATCCCTTAACCATAAATTATGAAACCTAAACCATAAACCCTAACCCCTAAACCCTAATCCTTAACCCAACCCTAAACCATAAACCACAAACCCTA
>NW_026035097.1:0-222 GCF_019186545.1 Solanum stenotomum
TTTGCAGGAAAGATGTTCAGGCATGGAAGTATAGAGACAGCTGAAAGAAATGCAGAAACAGGGGATTTTCGGAGGTGATCTACGGACCGTAGGTCCATCCACGGTCCGTAAGTGATGACCGTAGATCAGCAGGCATGGTATTGAGGACAAATCAGGGAAATCTGACCAAGTGTGGAACCACGGGGCCCATTGATGGTTCGTAGATTGATCTACGGACTGTAC
>NW_026035098.1:0-22871 GCF_019186545.1 Solanum stenotomum
TATCATGAAACCATATCACATGGCCAAACAGGCCCTAAGAGTCTTAGGAAGTAGGCAGGTGGTTGTCAACATGCGGCTTCCTAGAAACTAGACAGGGGCAATTTAGCCATTTTATATTTTTTCCAATTTAATTTGCTTATCTTATTTTTCTTCAGTCTGTTACATATTTAAAAATTACATTAAAAAAATTTATAAATCAATAATTAGCAACTTAAAATGTTAATAGATATATATAAAAAATTGAATTAACTTTCGAAATTCTCTGTGCCACATAAAGTGAGACATGGGAAGTAACATATATTATTTGAAATGACTAAAAAGTACTATAAATTACAATAATTAACAATTTAAAATTTTAAATGACATAAAAGTTTGATTGACTCTCAAAATATTGTCAGTGTCACATAAATTGAAATAGAGGGAGTAATATATCTTATTTGAAAATGACGTAAAAAATATTATAAATCACAATAATTGACATCTCAAAATACTTAAAAAGAGAAATAATTTGGTTGACACTTGAAATTCTGTCGGTGCCACATATTTTGGGACAAAAAGAATAACATATATTATCTGAAAATTATGTAAAAGCTATTATAAATAAATTACAATAATTAATAACTTAAATTTTTTGCGAATCATAATTTTTTTATTTGATTCTTCAAATTTCATTTATGTCACATAAATTGGAACAAAGCGAGTAACATAAATTGGGCATGTGATGGCATTATTTACAATGTCTAGTTCAATAAGTGGTAGTTTGGTTACTAGATAGAGTTATGCAAGTATTAGTAATGTTGTGTTAGTTATGTAGGTATTACCAATGCTCATAACTATTTTGGAAATAGCTAGGATTTAATGTAATGACCCGGTTGGTCACTTTTGGAAAGTTTCGTAAATTTACCGTTTTGCCTCCCCCAAGAATTGAGTTTTGAAAATTGGTTTAGAACCTTGAGAATAAGTTGTGAATTTTTGTAAGATTTGAATTTGAAAGGCTAAAGTTGCTAAAAAGTGGTTTTCGCTGTCTTTGAGAGTTTCGAGTGTCGGAATGGAATTCCATCAATTCCATCAGTTCCGAATGTGGAACCTGGTTAGTGAGAGTTGTTGGTTTCAGATTCAGAGTCTTTTTGAGGATTTGAGATCCTAAGTTGGAAATTTGTTGAAATTTATTAGCCTTTAAGTTGTCTTTAGTCAATAGTCGAGGTTCGAATTGGAATTTCGAGAGTTCCGTTGGATTCGAAGGATGATTTAAGGCATCAATGAGGTCTTGGTTGAATTTTGAAAGACCCCGAGCTTGATTAAGATTTTTTGGGTGTTGTGTTAGTTTCTTCTGACTTCACAAATGTTGGGTCACAGAGACCTTGAATTCGTTTTTCGATGCTTCCATTGAGTTTGGAACATTGAGTATAGTCGATTTGCACATATGGTTCGTGTGTATGGGGTTCCAAACAAATCTCACGGGTCAATTCGATGCTTTGAGAGTTGTTCTGATTTTTCTAATGTTGGTATGCTTCGCTTTCGCGAAAGGTGTCTCACGATCTTGATGTTCGAGAGAGCGAGACCTTAGTCACCAAAGCAAACCGCCCATGTTAGGCAGGCTTCGTTAAGTAAACCATGGGTCTCGATCGCGATGCTTGCGAAAACGAACTCTGGTTCTCTAAAGTGAAGGCCCCAACTTTTGCGGGATTCGCTTAAGGGAACCCATGGTCGCAAAAGCAGCATCAAAGAGGGGTTTTGACCTGGAAATTTTGGGGTTTTAGCCCAATTTTTCATTTTTGAGCTTGGCAAATCCTTGGAGAAGATTTTGAAGAGATTTCTTGTGGTAAATCTGTTGGGTAAGCTTTTATGACCCTAAAACTTTATCTTCCTTTTATTATTGGCAAAAGTACTCATTACTCCCCTGAACTTGAAGCTTTTTATACGGTGTACGCCTAAACTAAATTTTGTTTTAATTACCCCCCGAACTTATTCATTCCTCTGTCAGTATACCTTTATTGTCTGATCACTCCAATCGTGTCTACACGCGCATGACACCTAGATAAATATTGTCACGCCCCGAGCTACCCCCAAGACGCGGACACGGGACCTAGGACCATAAGTGATCCCAAGCTAACCCTGTTGGCATGATAATGAGCATACTAAAGAAAATAAACTGATGCGGAAGCTAAATCATAAATAAACTGAAGAGATGGGGAATACCCATATACTATAACTGAGATATATGAAAACTGATGAGTTTAATACAAAGAAGTTATTAACTCAATACTAAGCTGAATCTATCTATGTCTGAAATAAGCCTCTAAACTGACTAGAAATGTTGGGACATGCCCGAACTAGATCTAGCAAAACTGAAACTAAAGGCTAAATGCAATAAAGATAAACATGTCACTAGTCCTCGAAGAATGAGGACTCACCACTGATGCTGCTGAACTGAAGATCGAGAACCGATCTAAGCGTGATCTGGATACTGAGAACCTGAACCTACATCACGAGAAGATGTAGCGCACGTATGCGTCAGTACTTGAAGGGTACTGAGCATGCAGGATAGAGTAAAGCTGAAATANTCGTGTGTATGGGGTTCCAAACAAATCTCACGGGTCAATTCGATGCTTTGAGAGTTGTTCTGATTTTTCTAATGTTGGTATGCTTCGCTTTCGCGAAAGGTGTCTCACGATCTTGATGTTCGAGAGAGCGAGACCTTAGTCACCAAAGCAAACCGCCCATGTTAGGCAGGCTTCGTTAAGTAAACCATGGGTCTCGATCGCGATGCTTGCGAAAACGAACTCTGGTTCTCTAAAGTGAAGGCCCCAACTTTTGCGGGATTCGCTTAAGGGAACCCATGGTCGCAAAAGCAGCATCAAAGAGGGGTTTTGACCTGGAAATTTTGGGGTTTTAGCCCAATTTTTCATTTTTGAGCTTGGCAAATCCTTGGAGAAGATTTTGAAGAGATTTCTTGTGCTAAATCTGTTAGGTAAGCTTTTATGACCCTAAAACTTTATCTTCCTTTTATTATTGGCAAAAGTACTCATTACGCCCCTGAACTTGAAGCTTTTTATACGGTGTACACCTAAACTAAATTCTGTTTTAATTACCCCCGAACTTATTTATTCCTCCGTCGAGTACACCTTTATTGTCCGATCACTTCAATCGTGTCTACACACGTATGACACCTAGATAAATATTAGCCACCTAGACAATTAAATGTCAGGTTTGTCACCTAAATTAAAGCTTTCGGATTAATCTCTAACCCTCTCACTAAGCTCTAACTTTTGGTAAGAAGTGTAATCGACGGACGACGACATATTTCAAAGCTTTTGTCTCTCTAAGAAGTGTAATCGACGGAGTAAAGGATAGATTTCATGGAACTCTTTCCGGATTTGGGTCAGTTGCAGTTCTTAGACATGAAGGCTTGCTCGATTTCGTGAAGCGTTTGGTCGATTAATCGATTTTCTTTCGATCTTGTCTGAAATTGTTACCAAGTAAGTGATTATCCACTCTTATGATGTGTTATTTTTTGTTTCCTTTACTTTTTCATTTATATTTTGCCCTATTTTTCGTTTAAGGTTTCACCGTAATTTGACTAGGATTTCACCATAGTTTCTGATTGAGTTTCCGATAGGGGTTTTATGGTTTTGAACTAGAATTTTCACTTAATGAATGTATTATTATGAAGTCGTTCAGCTTATACATGCATGAGTATTAGGGTTTCTGGTAATTAGTTCAAAAAATTAGGGCTTTTTAGTAAAATTAAGATTCTAGGGTTTTTATTTCAATATTCTATTTTGGTATTGTTAAATGGTGGGGTATTTTGTAATTTCCTTATGTATATCTGTATGATGTTGAGTAATATGGCTACTAAGTACCAATTATGTTTTTGTATTGTTTATTATAATTTTCTTGTATAATTGTATGCTTATGAGTGAAATTTGGTTTTGTTGCTTCTGTTTTGGGGTTGTTGCCTTTATTTTGGTGTTATTGTATATTTTTTGGTATTGTTGCTTTTGTTTTGGTGTTGTTGCCTCTATTTTGGTATTATTGTATGTTTTTTGGTGTTGTTACCTCTGTTTTGTTGTTGTTGCATATGCTTTGTTGTTGTTGCCTTGTACAATATATTGATTGTTATTGGTGGTTATAGGTTGAGACTATGGCTACTAAGTACCTCAATTGAAGGTTCAAATTTGGGGGTATCTTGGTGAGTGAGGTAGGTCCAATATATGTTGGGGGTAGGACTGAATATGTAGAGAATGTGGATGAAGATCATTTGTCAATTTCGGAACTTGCAGATTATGCTAAGTCTTTTGGGATTAGTAAGTCAGGAAAAACTTATGCTAAGTCTCTAGAGGGTGATCTGGTGGAATTAAAAAATGACATGGACATTTGTAACATTGCATTATTTATGCATGATGGGGACACAATAAATATTTATGTGTGTGATGACACTATTCTGGAGGATGTGGGTCCCAGGGAAGGTCAAATTAGTCAATCTTTAAATCAAGTGGTTGAGTCTTTTAATGCACATGGGGAATCTGATGGTTCTTTAACTGCACAACCAAAAAAACCAGATCTAGGGTTGGGTTCCTCTTCTTCCTTTCCATCTAGTGAAAGAGTTGAGAATGATGGGGTTGCAAGGGTCCAACAAGAAACTGATGATGATCATTCTTCAATAAATTGGACTGATACTGAAGAAGAAGGTGAACCTACTGTTCAACAAGGAACTGAACCTTCTATTCAAGAAGAAATTGAACCAAGTGCCCAAGAAAATGCAGAGGAAGACATAGACAATGATTTTATTTGTTTTGACCAATCTATTGACTATGGAAGTGATGTGCATGAGGAGTTGAGGATTGTTAAGGAAGATGTGAGAAAGTTTAAAGAAAGTAGGAGGAGAAAGAAGAAGGAAAAAACAAAAGGATTTTTAGGTGAAGTTGGACTTGATGAAGGGTATGAGGACATTGAAAAAGGCAAAAAAAAATTCAAGGGTAAGCTAACAGAGGATGAGCCATACTATGACAGTTCTGATTGTGATAGTTTTCAAAGTGATAAAGAAGAACCTGTTTCTGATGATGAACTTGAAGGAGGGAGTTTAAGGGGAAGAAAGAAAAGTAATAGAGTGATATATGATTCTACTTGTGATGTTGCAATATGGCAGTGTGGTTTGGTATTTGAAAGTAAAGGAATTTAGAGAGGCAGTTACAAAATATTCTATAAAAAAGGAGGTGAGTTAGACAAGTATTTGAATGAGAGTACTAGAGTAAGAGTCAAGTGTAAAAGTGGTTGTCCATGGTTGTTGTATGCAAGCAAGGAAGGGAGGAGTGAGAACTTCACTATCAAGACATACAACCCAAGGCACAGATGTACCAGGACCACCAATAATATTTTGTGTAATTCAAATTTTTTATGTAAGTATTTGAAAGATAGGATTATTTCTCAACCTAGTATAAAAGGGTGGGAAATACAAGATTTGGTGAGGAAAGAGTTGAATGTTCATGTAGACAAGGCAGTTTGTTTAAAAACAAGAAAAAATATTTTAACGGAAATTATGGGGGATCATGTGGCAAATTTAACAGAATCCTAGACTACAGGGATGTGTTACTCCAAACAAATCCTGGTAGCACTTGTGTAGTGAAGCTTAAAGATTCAGAATTAGAAAATGGGATGAAACAGTTTCACTCATTTTATATATGTTTTGATGCTATGAAAAAGGGTTTCCAACAAGGATGCAGAAGATGTATAGGGCTGGAGGGGTGTTTTCTAAAAGGAATTTGTAAGGGTCAACTTTTGGTAGCTGTTGCTAAGGATGCAAACAACCAAATATATCCAATAGCATGGGCAGTAATTGGTACTGAAAGCAAGTTGACATGAAAATGGTTCATGACCATTTTGCAAAATGCTTTTAATCTAGGAGATGGTTCCTAGCTCACTATCATTAGTGATATGCAAAAGGTAATTGAATTTATTTTTTTTGTTTATCTTTAATTTAATTTAATCAAAATTTAACTATCTTTATTATTCTGCTTTGCAACTACAGGGACTAATAGCTGATGTAGATGAACTATTTCCAGAATGTGAGCACAGAATGTGTGCTAGACACATATTAGCAAATTGATCATAAAACTTCAGAGGCATAGAGAGAAGGAAGAAATTTTGGGCTTGTGCTAGATCAACATTTGAGGCACAATTTAAGTACAATATAAATGCCTTATCCAAGTTAGGAAAAGGTATAGATGAAGCCCTTATCAAATACAATAAGGAGAAATGGTGCAAAGCTTTTTTCCAAACTTTTTCAAAATGTGATAGTATAGATAACAACATGGCAAAGTGTTTTAATGCTTGGATCTTGGGACCTAGGAACAAGACTATTGTAACTATGTTGGAAGATATTAGAGTTAAGGTGATGAATAGGGTGAGTAAGTCAAGAGCATTTGCTGAGATGAAATATCTCCAATGATAATAATGGTATTCAATACCAATGTAACAAGATCAATGCAGTGCAACATTGAATGAAATGGTGATGATGGATTGGAAGTGTTAGAAGGGGTATACAAGCATACTGTGAACTTGGGTCAACAGAAATGTAGTTGCAGATCTTGGGAATTAAAAGGTATCCCATGTGCACATGGTATAGCAACAATGAACCACTTGAACATGGATGCATCACAAGCAATTTCAAGCTGGTATAGAAAACAGACATATCTGAAGACATATTCTCATTTCATTCAACCAGTCCCAAACATGGAAATGTGGCCTGAAAGCAGAAACCTAATGGTTGAACCACCTGAGGCAAGGCAAATGCCTGGTAGGACACCAAAGAACAAAAGAAAAGAAATTGGTGAAGTGAGAAAAGCTGGGAAGTTGCCAAGAATGGGGACAGTAATGACATGTTCAATTTGCAAAGGAGCAAATCATAACAAGAGAAATTGTCCAAAAAATCCTAAACCTAAGTCTACACCAACCCCCACTCAATAGGTACATTCACATTAATTTTCTTTTATAAATTAGATTAGGTTACTTATTAATTTAGTCTATTGTTGTATTCTTTTTCTACTCACATTAGTCCACCACTAGGAAAAAGAGGGGTAGATGTCAATATGAAAGAGCAAGCAGCAACAAGACTGGTACAAGAAGAGGTGCAGGAAGTGGTTACAAGAAGAGGCCTAAAGCGGTTGGACAAGGTGTATTTGTTGCTGATACTGGATATACATGTATTAATGTAAGTTTCTTATAAAACTGTCAAAATTATATTTTTAAATGTGAGACCCAAAATAACTATGTTGTTAATATTGCAGCAAGGATTGTCTAGCAGTAGGAGGGTTAATACTAGTGTGGTGAGTTTTGCGCATGTGACAGGTGATATTGATTTTAAACCTACCAAGGGACTGAAGTGGAAAGGCAAACAGGCCATGACTCAAAGAGAACTTCAAGTCCAAAATGTTATGCGTCATATTCAAACAAGATCTAAAGCTGCTGGAATTCAAACAAGGGCACAAGCCAAGAGAAAATCAACCTTAAAGAAAACTTTTTAGTTGTGTGGTTGTATTTTGTGCTTGTGTGATTGTTCAACCAAACTTAAAGTAGTAGCTGTTTTGTGTTTTGTTGCTTATGTGGTTGTTCAACCAAACTTAAAGTAGTGACTGTTTTTTGTTTTGGTGGTTAACTTAAGTTATTGCGGTTGTTGGTTGAAACAATGAAACACTATGATGTTTGTGTTTGATGATCAAGAAAGCACTAGTTATGTTATGCCTTTATGTTATTATTTTGTATTTTGTTATCATATTACCAATTACATGTAATTGTAGTTTTATGAAAAAAGGACAAGTCAATTGAACATACACAAATATATATATATATATATATATATATATATATATATATCTTTAATCAGTAGAAACATACATCACTAAAACACCAAACCAAACTAATTCACAAAATGAGAACCCTAGAACCAAAAGACCTTGCATTAATAACAATTGCATTCACAAAAAAAATTTCAACGACACACTAAATAAAAGAACAATATCACATTTCATATCAAACTAATGCCCAAAATCAGTTTCAACATCCTTCTACACTTCAGCTATTTTTCTTGTTTGTTGGTCTTCTTCAACAGACCCAAAATCACAGTATTCGCCTGGCTAGAAAATTTTGGATCATACCAATCAAAAAACATACAAGGATTTTGAAATGAGGACTGCATTTTATAAAATCAAAGTTAAAAAATTACATAATACGAACTTGGCAAATAAAAAGAAAAAAAATATGAAACAATACATACCCCATAGTGTCTACAATCGAGAAATCTACGTCCGGAATTGTCATTTGTCCATGAAATTTTTAGAATTGGAGGAGTCCCACATAGGCAAACAAGTCTCCTATTATAATTCATGAATTTAGCAAGAGCAATTAAAACAAAAAAAAGAGCAAAATTTTGAAATTTGAAAAGGGAGAAAGGATTAGGGAGAATAAATAGAGAATAGAGAGAGAAAAATCTTTAAAATATGCCAAATATTAAAGAAAAATGGAGATTTTACATTTTTTACCGTTGTAGCTTTATGATGTGGCAAAAAATCACTTCCTCACGCGCCTAGTAGAGTGTGTTGTCAATTTCTACGCTAGGTGGACAATAATGGTGTACACGACGGAGGAATAAATAAGTTCGGGGGGAGGGGGGTAATTAAAAGGAATTTAGTTTAGGTGTATACCGTATAAAAAGCTTCAAGTTCAGGGGGGTAATGAGTAATTTTGCCTTTATTATTTTTAGATTTTAACATCAAAAGTTGTGATTTTGATTGGCAAATGACAAGTTTTTTCAAGAACTCAAGTTTTAAACTAAAATGGTGATTGTGAACTGATTTTAGGTCTTTTTCAAAATGGTGTTCACCAATAAGTTCCTAAGGCCTTGAGTAACATTTTCAAGTAAAGAATTTCGGATTCCAACCTCATTTTCTGATTTGAATTTTTTTGATTGACCCATCTTTCAAAGTATATGTGTGGGTAATGTTGTTTCCAAAAATTTATTGTGAAGGTGTGGCCTTGAACATTGGTCAGAAGAAGAAAACTCAAGTCTTGGAGTGACTAGTGGATTGAATTAAGACAAGTGATCTCCTATACCTTGTAATCGTAGGCTCTCAGATGTGCACAAGGTCACCCATTCCATCAAATATATTGAATTTAGGTGGATTTTCCCCCCTAACATAATGATATCCAGATGAATGCATTGGTCATCACAATCCGGACTCTTGATTATCCTAGTGACTTGCAATTGTTTATTGTCCTTCTCAGACTATATATGGAGTTGGTTCAAAGTTAATAAGGGTAATTTAGTAAAACTGACAACATGATTAGAGCCTATAAAAATTATACTTCATCGAAAATCCTAGCAGCCGCTCATGTACTATCAATTTCATAGTCATCGGTTTGTCCGCCTATTCTTTTCATCATCCATCCAATTCATTGTTGCAATTGAACCCTCACATGGATTTTTGCGCACTCTCCTTGCACCTCTTCTAATAAAATAAACAGTATGGATCTTCCGTCCTTCCATCTTTGATCCTTTTATTGCTTGTCGACCTTCTTTTTATGTGTCCAACATTTAAAGATGTCAATCTGAGATCTTATTTTTTATTTTTAAAGATTTCTATTTTAAGGCTTGGATCTAAAGGCTTTCATTAACAAGTCCCGGATCTAGCACCATATATAGGTCAGTTATCTTTATCCATCTCTGTTTTCAATTCAAGCTTGTTGATCTGAGTTTTAATCTCATTTTTAGGATTTGTTTCAAATTCAAGACCCTCAGCTAAAAATTTAACTGAATTATTTAAGCAAAATTGTCACAAAAGATAAGTATTCTTTATATCTATATCTTCTTTTTATGTCTATTTCATTAAATTCATCATAATTTAATTTTAGATCACTTCGCCTAAGGATTTTCATATTAAATAAAGACATTAAAGATATATTAAAAGGAAAAATGATTAGTACTTTATCAATACAAGCAGATCAGATTGAAAAAAAATAAAAAATAAATTGACTAAAATTCTATCTCATCGAAGTTCAAACTACAAGTTGTTGGATGATATATTAAAATTAAATAAATGAAAACGAAGGAGGAAAAGAGTCTAGGCAATGATAATAGAGAGATAATAACATCGTGACTCCTCAATCAATGAATAAAAAATTGAAACTTAATCAAACAAATAGCTGATTTACCCAAATGTCTTTTCTCTAGGTCATCGTTTAGATTTTATCCCTTTTAATAAGTTAAACACGATACACTATATCACAATATAAAAATAAGCATATGGAATTTTTGGAAAACAAGATTAAATTTACCTGAGAGGAAAATAATGAGAGCTTTCAACTTTGGGAAGAAGATTGAACAAATATTTTTCTCCAATTAGGGAAAAAATTGAGAGGCGATAAAAGTCTATTTAGTGAGAAAGTAGATGATGGGAGAGGTTTATGGTTTATTCTCAGGTTTATGCTTCCAAGAAGGAATGGAAGATGAAAAGGTTTGATAGGAAAGGTTTTCAGAAAAGTGTCTCGGGAGAAAAAAAAAAGGTTTTTAAAAAATTATGTTTCAAAATTGAAATAATATTTGTTTAATTGTATTGGGTCATGGACATTTTCATCACTTTAAAAACTTGGGAGGATAAAATTTAAGTTTATAAAAAATCATTAAAATCACAATATAATCAAACAAATATTATTCCAATTTCAACACACAATTCTCCAAAAATCTTTCTTCTCCCCAGACACTTTTCTGAAAACTTTCTCCAACCTTTCTTCTCCAATCTTTTCATCTTCCATTCTTTCTTGAAACCATAAACCTCTCCCATGTTCTACATTCTCACTAAATAGAGTCTAACTCCCCTCAATCCATTTTCCAAACGTCACTGGAGAAAAAAATGTTCAATCTCCTTCTCCAAGTTGAAAGCTCTCATCTTTTTTCTATCAGGTAAGTTTAATCGTATTTTCCGGTAACCTAATATACTTGTTTTATTTATTGCGGTATAATGTATCGTGCTTAAATTATTATATTAATATTATTGATTTCGCATCATCATAGCATTTTTCTTTGGATAATGCCTATAAAATTTTTGAATTTTTATGTTCATCTCGCTTATCGATTTAAGTTTTTTTACTGAATTTTGATCGACTTTAATGGTGTTCCTGTCAATAGGATTGGTGATTTATGTTGGAACTGCTACTTGATTTGTATGAATTATTGAGCATTACTCTAGTTGTGTTAATAGACCAATGGTCAATATTTTGATATGACAATTTGTTTTTGCTTGTATATAATACATAATGGCTAAAACTAGTGGCGACATTGTTAAATGATTTAATCCTACTCCTTCTAGAAATAAGAAATGAAAGATTCAAGAAGTTTTGAAAGCTTCAAAAAAGAAAAAAATTATAGTCAAAGAACTTGCGTATAACTTGAAATCTGATATAATGGACGAGATTGAAAACTATCAGGACAATAGTGCACATACTAGTGATGATATTGAATCTAGTGAAGGAGAAAGCGATAACTTAGATGAGGAGAATAGTAGAGATACACATACTAGAGATGAGAATGATAATCTCCTGTCCTTGTCTATTTGTGCCAGAGATATCTCTAGTAAGTCGTATGGTCTAAAGACATGGATGGATGAGGCATATAAGATCGTTTCCAATGAAGACTTTTGTAAGAGATACGATGACTGCTTATTATTAGTTTAGAAACCTTCTAGTTGATGGAAAAATTGATCATGACTTTAAGGGTATTTGTTTTGAACACTTGATATTTCAAGTTCAATGGAAAGATGGTCCATTATAAGTTATTGTGATATGTGAAAAATGACAAAAAATTACATAAAATGTGATTCTATGTGAATGATAAGCCTGCTTATTTTGGCTTAAGAGAACTTGCATTGATGATGGAGATGAATTGCTCAGTGTACCTCCGTGATGCAAAATTAAAAAAAATCTTTTGAAAAGATCATAATTTTCATCACAAGATGACCAACAATAAGAACCTCATCGATACAAAGTTGATAGTTTGATAAGAATAACAAATTGAATAAGGAGCAAAAGTTGAAGTGCTCTTTGGTTTAGTTCGTCCACGCGATGTTGCTTGTCTATGATCGATCTAAGATTGTAGACTCAAACCACATCAATATGGTGGATCATTTATATTTCTTCAAGATTCACTACAACAAATTCGATTAATAGGGACAAATAATTTCGTCATTTATAAATCATATTTCGTCACTAAAAATCTTGTGAGACGAAAAATAATTCGTCACTCAGTCGTCACTAAATGTGTATCTCTAAAAGTATACAAAGGCGATTTAGTGCTTCGTCGCTAAAAGTATTATATTAACTACAAAAAGAAAAATCATTCCCAAATGCCTAAACATTTGTGACAAATTTATTTGTCGTAAAAAGTATATTTTTTTATAGATAATAGTATGTTTTGTCACTAAAAAGGCTATTACTACCGACAAAATTTTATCGTCGCTAATTATTTTACTTCAATTAGTGACAATATCAGTTGTCTCTAAAGTTATATGCATTTTGTAGTTGAACAAAATCTAATTTCGTCACTAATGACTATATTTTATATACCAAAAATTATTTTGTTATTAAATATATTAATTAGGGACAAATTTATTATTATAAAAAAGGTTAAATTTCCTATTATCCTCCCCCATCTCAAATTTATTTTAAACTCCTCCCTAGGAGCTCCCACATTATGCTTTCTTGGGGATTCGAATTCACAACCTTGAGGTTGGAAGTGAGGAGTGCTTACCATCCGGTCAACTCTCTCTTGTCTCTCTTTTTTAATTTATATTCTACTTCATTCACTTCTTTCAAATTTAAATTTTGTAGATATAATATATTATATGATTATTTATACACATACACAAGTGCATGAAATTTACCACCCACAATTCATTCAAATGTAGATTATATTTCAATTAAACTGTATATTTTTTAACATATCTTTTAATATATTTAGTACGATTCTGTCATTTTATTAAGTTATTTTTATAAATTTTAAAAATTATTTAGTACAATTATAAATTTTTATAAAATTAAACTTGCGATTTTCTTTAAAAAAGTTGAATAATCGGTTCAATTCGGTCAGTAAATCAATTGTTTAGAAAAAAAAACATCGATACCGATAACTATAGTACTTCATCATAATATATTTGAAATTCTAGGTTGTTCATTTCTTTCATTTTTTTAGTTTATTTCGATCTTCACACTGATGGAAAAAGTTAATAGAAATTCATGAAATATTTTGCACCTTTGCAAAGTCTAAGTTTGTAAGTCGATGTTATCTCTGTATAGTTGATCTACGTGCGTTTGTGGAATTACTATTAAATATCTACATATTTTTAGATAGAAAAAAATAGATGACTTAGTCTATGCAGTTTACCAATTATAAATCAATAGACACGCAAAAAAATTAGCACCAAGACTTGAGAAATTATTTTTTCTATCGTCTTTATCGATGAAAGTGTATCAAATAAAAACCAAAAGTGTTAAACCAACAAATATTAGTGATCTAGTGATAGAACTGTACCCCACTCACGATACTTATAACTTGGATTGTATTTTTGAAATGATGCATTTTATAATTGTGTAATTTAAGAAAATTCATGAATTGAACTTTTTCATTTTTATAAAATGGACCTAATTCGTTGGTTTTAATATTTTTCCTTCGCCAATTAACGAAAGGACTCTGTCTATTTCTTATGAAGCACTTATATTATTCTTTTTGTAAGTTGCCACTTGTAATTATGAACAATTGTAGCAAAAAAAATTGCATTTAGCTATGAATTTTTTCGTAGCAAATAGTTCAATTATTCACTACAAATTTTAAGTCGTCGCTATTTAATACCTTACATATTTTGTGACAATTTTTTTGTTGTCACTAAATCACAGATTGATTAGAGACAATAAAATCTTTGTCACCAATTATTTATACTATTAGTGACGAAAATAAATATCATAATTAAAGCTAAATTCGTATAGCTAAAACTTATAATATTTAACTATGAACTCTAATTTGTCGATATTGTAACAACATATTTTTTAGATGAAATTTTTTTGGGTCCAAAAATCAATAAATTTTAAGACAAAAAATAATTTGTCATGAATTAGATACATTATTAGTGACGAAATAATGTGTCACCGATAACTTTAAATTCGTGACTAACACTACTTAACAAATGGCGCCAATTAATTTTTGGTGGGAAACTTTAGTAGACGAAACTTTGCTACGGATTTTTATGTTTCATCACTAAAAGTATGTGTCTCATATATTTAAGCACGAA
Source organism: Solanum stenotomum (assembly GCF_019186545.1). Classification (NCBI taxonomy): domain Eukaryota; kingdom Viridiplantae; phylum Streptophyta; class Magnoliopsida; order Solanales; family Solanaceae; genus Solanum; species Solanum stenotomum. The sequence continues at coordinate 14,331 of NW_026035098.1, forward strand.
AAGTAAATTTTGTCACTAAAAGCGAACAATTAGTGACAAATTTGATATCGTGGCTAATAATTTCGTAGCTATATATCATATTTGTTGTAGTGATTATCCGTGGAGAAAGAGTCTTTTAATTAAACATTGACGTATTTGAAGAAGAAAATCAATTCGAAGAAGTAGAGTGAAGTGTATCATGAAAGTGGGAATGCATCGTATGCTCTATATGGCTTTTTCTGAGCATTTCTGGTACTTATTATCAATCATGTATTGACAATTGATAAACTCTTATATATTTCTGTTATATTTTATAACCTCTATTTATTTATTTGCTCTTCTATTAATTTCAGGTTTGAATATATAAGACTTTTCCTCATCTTGAAAAGTTTACCAAGAAGTCCTTGGATTCTCCTTTGCCCATTCCTTGTTACTTAGATGGCACATGGCAAAGAGCGATAAAATAATTGAAGGTTATTCATTTAGATACAAAGAAAAAGTATGAAGGTATAAATTTATTTATTATTATCTAGAAATATTTTTAAACTAGTGAATGTTGTGCAATATTTATAATTTCCTCTTTTTATTGTAGTTTGTAAATCAATACCTTACACCTACTGATCGTGAGATGAAAATAAATTACATGACATCATTTAAGTCATATACGGACGAAGTGAATGACATGATCCTCGATGCCTGAAAGGCCAATTTGGAAGGTGTTATTGTCCTCACTTCAAAAGTAGAGAACACGGAAAATGAATATCACTACAAGAAAAATGGTCATTAACGACAAGAAAAATGGTCCCTAATAGTGTCAATCTGGTCCCTAAAAGGGCATAGCGACCAGAAAAATCTGGTCGCCACCCGTCCCTATAGCCTCCGTCGCTAAATGTCTATTGCGACCACATTTTGTGACTGGTCCCTATAGACTTATCGGGATCGGAAAACAGCTGCTCCCTAAAATATGTTTAGGGACCATATTTCTGCTCCCTAAATGAAGATAAAACACTAAAATTTTTTATTCCTAAAAACATATAGCGACTAGCTTTTGCTGGCCCTTAAATATTATATAATTTGCCACCTGAACATTATATAGTTTATAATCAACTTTATATAGAGAAAAATATCACTAACATCAAGCTTTCATAAAATACATCAAGATTCCAACATTACAGAACCTGATGCAAATTTCATTAACATGTCAAAATTCAACGAGGGGGACATACCTTACCTCTAATATATTCATATAATTTAAACTCCACATTCTACAACTATATATCTAATATATTGGTTGTACTAGTCAAACTAATAGTACATTTCAAACTGAGTCAACTAATATATCAGTTGGAATCCAAAAAATTGATCAACTAGCAGTCTAGGAAATACACACTTTTGTGGCACTAAGGAGAAAATTGAACATATTTTGCATTAACTTGTCTGCACGAACATATAATACTCTGGTGTAAGAGGCTGGTTGGACTATTCACCTTGTAACATTAATCAACTTCATTCAACTTGGACCATTCGCCTTGTAACTGGTGAAGAATAAACATGGACTATCATCTTGAACCTGTACATATCAACACCACATTTGTATATACAATCAGGAAATAAAATCAAATGAAATATTCAAGTCTAATTCTTATAAGAAAATGAGCAATGGTAATTCAAATATTTTAGAGTCTATTTTCTTCACCAGATAAAATAATTATTGTATTATCAAGAGAAATGCACCTTTCAGATCTCATAGTGAGTAGACACCCTGCTGTCTAGCACTATAATGTTTCACTTCAAGAAAAATAAATTCATAACCAATACTGAAAAAACAGAAAAATCAAAGAAAAAATAGAGCACAACAGAGAAAAAAATTGAGCAGAACAGAGAAAAAGGAAGATTACATAGAGCTACAGAAAAAGTATAAAACTTCACACATTTACAACCAACATCTTCTTCCTCCGCTCATTCAAATAAAATATTGGTACTCTTATGTTATAGAACTCATTCAATATTGAAATAAGTACAAATGATAAAGAAGAAAAGTTGAAGTAAATTCATACTTGTTCCACCGGTAAATATCCAACATAGGATATGTGTGTTGTTGAAATTCATAATCATCACAATATGAGAATGTTGGAATATTCTGAGATGTTATTCAACCAACTAGATTTATTTAAAGTTGAAATTCATAATCATCATAATATGAGAATATATGTGTGTTGTTGTTACCCCTCATACTATCTACAAAAAATTCAATTTCTCTATGTGTAACTAGAGTTGTGTAAACAAATAGCGGGTGAACTTTTCTGGAGCCTTAGTTACTATCTTACTACGAAATATATTTAGTTTGTTGTTGTTAGTCGTATAGACCCTTATTAAGAGAATATGGAGATATGACATATATGGAGTCTTGTATGTGTACTACACTAGTCAAATAAATAACGAAAACAAACTTAATTCTTTCCAAAAGTTTTCATTATTAGAAACTTCGAAAGAAAGGATAGATAAAATTTCGTAAGAATGAATATGATGTATAACAGTAACCATTAATAGAACAGTGGGAAGGTGAAACAGAGAACATGGTAATATATAGAAACTAATACATAAAAATATACCAAATATAAGTGATAGTCGTAGTCACTCTGTTGTAGAAGTCGGTAGAATAGTATTAATAAAAAATAATGAAGGTAGACTAGGAAGATAAATTATTTTCAACAACAAATATAATGTCGAGAAAGATGATCACTGTTATATGCTATTGAAATTTTCCACTACTTTATCTTGTTACTGCTAGACAAAAAAATCATTTTATCCTATTCAGGTTGTAGGCTCTATAGGTTGTTTTATTGTTTGATTTTGTGAATATGTATGACAGTATAAGAAAAAACTACATCTTTACTGAACCCACGTATCCATTTTACATCCATAAGATGAGTTTCTACAATAATTGAAGAAGATATGTTTCTCACACTAGTCAAAAGATGGCGTAGAATATGATAGATTGAGAAGATTTCTCAAATGATCACTCAACTAATAGTTTCTTTCGGATAAACTGAAAAAAGGAATTTTCACTCAACTAGTCATAGTCTTACAAAGCACCATTTAAAAGTAAATTTCAAAAGCTATTAATCAATTCTCAACTCCAAGTTTCAGAAGCATTAACCAATTATGAAACAGAAGCAATTAATCAATTCTCAAACAAATGTTGTTAATAAATTCTCAGCTGTATGTTTAAGAAGCTATCAATTGATTATGAAACAGAAGCTACAGATCAAATTTTTTTATAAAAATATTTATCAGTTCTCAGCTCTAAATGTACCTCAATTATTGAATTAGTAAATCATTCTTTGAGAGAAAAATCTAAACAATTATACAAGTAGTCCAACATTCAATAATCATTTCCCTTAAAAAATCAACAATAAATTTTTGACCCTCTGTTTTTCAGATCGTTCAATATCATTTCCCTTCGAAAATCAACATTAAATTTTTGACCCTCTGTTTTTCAGATTTTTTTTTATTCATCATTCCATTATATATAAGAAACAATGAATTAGAACTCCAATGACAATTAAAGCTATTTCACTCAACTCATAGTTTAGTTTTCCCAACTCAAGATGAAGCTCCTAGTATCGTCAACAATGGGAATTTAACATAACCTCTAATTCAATTATATGTAATAAGAAGTGGTATTCAACTTTCCAACTGAACTTCATCACAGTAGAATGAGCAAAGATGAATTTCAGTTCATATCCTAGAAAACCAAAATCAAAACTAAAATAGTGTACAACTACATAGTATATACTATATACACAATCCATAATTCTAAAATTCAAGGATGAATTTTAGTTCCTTGCTTAATAAACTAACCTCAATTTCATAAGAAGAATTTCAAGTTCACTACAATCGAGGATATAAACTTGAATTCGTAGATACTCTTCAACTTTCATGACTACAATTTGATAGAACTGAACTACGTGTGGTGACAAATCACTTTTGTGGCTACAAATTCCTTTTTGATATATAGGCATTTGGTAAATAAATAAGCAGACCTAGACATAAAACAGTGAGATAATAATTTTGCTAGTATTTTAATAGCTAGCAACATAAACCAAGCCATTAGTTATGTCATCCACATTATAAGAATGATTAATTAAAGCTAGAGCAAAATTTAAAACTCCACACTGTTACTACCAACACTTTCTTCTTCTCCTTTAGTTTTAAATGATATTAAGGAAAGGATGAACATATTTACCTGATTAGGAAACCCCCAAAAGAGTAGTGAAATCAACACACTTTCCCAAAGCTTAGAAAAAACTCCAAATACGCAAAATCGCAATTGAGCAAGAAATCTTTGACACAAAAGTTGAAAATTTTATCAGCAAGAACTGAAAAGTATGTAATTGCTAAAAGAATACAAAACAACCCGAAATGACCACAAGAACAAAATGAAGAATGCTTTCTCCACCTCTCAAAATAAAAAATGATATCTAAATGAGTTTTGGAATTTAAAATTGACAAACCCTCACCACTCTTTCACATTTAAATCACAAAAATACAATATACACACCATTAAAAAAATCACATAGAAGACAAATTTTAATGGAAAAAGAAGAAGAAAATCGTTGATAACTAAGGAATTACCTCTCTTTTGTAGTTTTCATGCTCAACAAATCCGTGAGTAAACAAATCGTGTTCGATTTAAACTTTTCGCAAATATCCTTTCTGAAACTAGAGGGTTCACCTGGGTTAGAGTAGTGTGTATTGAAAAGTATTTAGGGTTTTAAAGAGCCTAATTTTGATGAGGAGAGGTTTATTTGTGAAAAGGGAGAGAAAAAGAGGGATTGTATATTAAAGAGAGAGAAAGAGGGATTGTATATTAAAGAGAGAGAAAGAGGGATTATGTAATAAAATATTTTTTAACTTGTTATTTCGATTTGAGCCCAACTCTCATTGCTCTTTTTGGGACTAGATAATTATTATTTTTTAGACCAGTTTTGCTCTCTTCCCTAATTTAACAAGCATTCGGGACCAGTAGAAAATCTTGTCTTTATAGGTATACCTATGGGGACCAGATTTTTCACTTGTCCTTACTTATTGGTCCCTACTAAGCCTTTTTCTTGTAGTGTATTTGGATGATCACAATCCTGACCAACCTAATGAGAATTATGTTCGAGTGGACAATAAAAATATACTATGTACTTCTAATAATAAAAATTTGTGTGAGTGTGTTGCATCCCTCGAGCAAACAATGATGAAAGTTATTACATATGTACGAGATGACAAATTGAAGANTTAAAGGCCAATTTGAAAGGTGTTATTGTCCTCACTTCAAAAGTAGAGATCACGGAAAATGAATATTTGGATGATCACACTCCTAACCAACCTAATGAGAATTATGTTCGAGTGGACAATAAAAATATACTATGTACTTCTAATAATAAAAATTTGTGTGAGTGTGTTGCATCCCTCGAGCAAACAATGATGAAAGTTATTACATATGTACGAGATGACAAATTGAAGAGAACTGAAAAGAACAAGAAAAAGAAAGATAGACTAATTTATATATTATTAATGTAAAATAATTTATTGATATAAAGGCTTAGTCACTGATCTTGCAGCAGTTAATAAAGATCTTTCAACACCAACAATCGATGAAAACTTTGCAATAGCTGATGACAATCTTACAATAATTTATGTTGATGAAAACATTGCATTACTAATAATCGATAATGAATACCTTGCAGACGAAGTTGATGAAGTGGTAGAAGAGAAGAAGAAAGAAGAAAAAAGAAAATGAGCAGGATGTAGAAGAGGAAGAGAAGAAAGAAGAAGAAAATGATGAGGAAAAAATAACAAGTGGAGAAGAATAGAAAGAACAAGAGGAGGAGGATATGGAAGAGAATTAAGAAGAAAAAGAATAGGAGAAGCTGGAAGAAAAGAAAGAAGAAGAAAAAGAAAATTAGAAGGAAGCAGAAGAAGAAGAAAATGAATAATAAAAAATAACAAGCGAAGAAGAAGATAAAGAACAAGAGGAGGAGAAGACAAAAAAGAATGAAGAAGCAACGAAGAAGAAGGTTTGGCCACTAATGTGGTAGAAGAGGGAAAAAAGAAAAAAATAAAGAAGAAGGCAGTGATGACAATTCAGTTATCGTGATAGGTATTGTTATGGAACTCAATGGTGAGGTTGGTGGTGATGAGTAAGACATTTGTGATTGTTGGTGTTTTAAGACAATTGGCTTTTGAAAAGGTTGGTTTTTGAAAATTTTCTTTATGGATTATGTAAATGTTATTTTGTTTGGATGGATGGTTGTTTTAACAAACAATTCAACCTATTTTATTATGAAAGTTATTATGATTTATTATGAAGTTTTTCTTCATCGTATGATTTTTTATATTGTTGTCGATTATTGACTTTAAATTGTATATATAATTTTTTAGAATGCATTGTCTTACCATACGAGAAGGACTTTATTTTATTAATAGGTTGTCATAACTTTTGATTTATTAAATTGCTAATCATGAATAAAAGATATAATAGTGTAGCAATTTGTGAGAAATACTTTATTATTCAGTACTACTACATCTTTTTACACCTTTTCAAAAAGCAAACACCAACAACAAACCATATAGTGTTATTTTTAGGTATTTTTCTTTCTCTTCGGTCAAAATCAACCTTTATTTTAGTTGATACCTATCTATTTTGGTGACTTTTAGCAACATTTTAAGTGATCCCTCTGCTCTTCTTCTTCTTTGAATGTCAATAGCAAATCTCTATTTTCTTCAGAGTTTCAAAATCTTTCTAATATTTTAATTTGGCAACGCCTTGAAAATTCGTTGTCACAAGTTTTGAACTCAATTTTGATGGGTTGCTAGTTGATTAATCATTTTCAATCCACTTAAAAAAGGCATGCCCCAACTACACAATTAAAGAATTTTCGACCTGGATTCGTATCGATATGTGACGTCCAAAACATAGCTCGATTATCATAACGGTAACACATTTTGCATTGGATATTTGAGATGCTTGAGACATTGTAAAAAATATATATTTAAGTTTTGTAAAATAGAGTAAGATGAAAAAGTTCATGAAGCCTCCCTTTTATACCAAAAAAATCAAATGTTATCGTTAAAAGAGTAGAAATTTATACTTTATTGTCGTTGTAAAAGTTGGATATATGACTATTGTCACTGTTGATCAAAATATATATATCATTAGAACGATCAATACCCTTTCATGTTGTATATATTGAAAATTTGTGGACTCTACAAGACGTGTTCAATTCGAATTGGGACTCTAGAAGATGTGTTTAGTTTCAATTAGAATTCTTGGAAGTTACTCAACCCTAAACCCTAGTTTATGCCTATATAAAGAGGGTACTAAATTCCCTTGAAAGACATCTCAAAATATCCCATAAACTCTTGGGTATTTTTAAATATCAAGATATTGAATATTCCACAAAAGTCATGGAATATTCATATAGAGGTCAAATCTAAATCATCCTAGTTCGAGAAATACGCCACTAACGGCCCTCGATCATGGATAAATTTTAGGAGAGTAGAATCAAGGGAGGAACAAAATTGTACCCGCATATTTATCAATAAATTTATGTTTCTTCAGATTTTATTTGTGAGGTTTATTTATTTTCCATTTGCTTAAAATTTATTGCAAACAAATTGTCACGCCCAGTGGGATTAAATCTGCCCTTCATATATTCTCTCTTAAATCAAATCTGAAAATCTGAAGCTGTAATGGTGGAAGAATGAGTACTTCAAGCTTCGTCTTTGAGTTTCATCGAGTCTACACTCCGACAAGCCTTGAAGTAGGGGGCATTTGTAGACATTGAAATTTTGCAGACTCTACAAGACGTGTTCAATTCGAATTGGGACTCTAGAAGATGTGTTCAGTTTCAATTGGAATTCTTAGAGGCTACTCAACATTAAACCCTGGTTTATGCCTATATAAAGAGGGTACTAAATTCCTTTGAAAGGCATCTCAAAATATCCCATAAAATCTTGGGTATTTTTAAAGATCAAGATCTCGAATATTCCACAAAAGTCATGGAATATTCATATAGAGGTCAAATCTAAATCATCCTAGTTCGAGAAATACGCCACTAACGGCCCTCGGATCATGGATAAATCTTAGGAGAATAGACTCAAGGGAGAAACAAAATTGTACCTGCATATTTATCAATAAAATTATATTTCTTCAGATTTTATTTGTGTGGTTTATTTATTTTTCATTTGTTTAAAGTTTTGTTGCAAACACATGTGCTTGATTTATGATTTACCAACGACATCTACACCCCATCATTAGTAAGGTATATACGGATTGATATCATGATCCAAAAATGATTTATACTACACCTGCTAGAATATGATACATATATATAGATCATAACTAGTATAATTTATAAAGGAGAATTATTAACTAATAATAAATTAAATTATTAAAATTTATTCAATTAAATAAGTTCAAACAAGTCATGTGATCATGTAAGGGTCCACATAAATTGGGAATAGTGATCAATGATGTATGAAAAAAATTGTAGTTATACAATCAAC
>NW_026035099.1:0-1134 GCF_019186545.1 Solanum stenotomum
TTTTAACTTTTAAGTTTTGGCCAAAATTAGATTTGGTCAATATTTTTGGTAAACGTGTTCAAATTAAATTTTTTGATGTAATTATATGTGTCATATTGAAATTAATTTAACTTGTTATCGTAGATTTTGCATTGTTTCATTCAATTATGATTTATAAAATTGATATTAATAGTTTTAGATTTATGTTTATGCTCTTAGATTTTTAAATGTAATAAATTAATAAATTTTACTATTGGATAATCATTCAGTTAATAATATTTTGAACATATTTTCAATCAATTACTAACCTAACATTGAACCTGAATGATACATTACCAATAAACTAACTATCAATCAATAAATTTATTAGAAAAACAAATAATCATACTAACGTATTTAAAATTTATTACTAACAAGGGTTGTGGTGGAGTGGTAAGTACTCCTTCATCCTTAACCAAGAGGTCTCGGGTTCGATTCCCCTTCGGTACGGAGTCGCCTTTGTTATGGAGCGCAGAGGTCTCAGGTTCGATTCCCCTTGGGTACGGAGTCACTTTTGTTAGGGAGCACTTTACCCCCCAATGTGGGACTTTCCGGCATGAATCTGGATTTAATCGGGCTCCAATGTGGGTACCGGACCGGATGGGAAACCAAAAAAACAAAAAGTACTTAAAATTTATTGGTAAATTACCAACATAAATTTTATGTTACTAAAATTGCCAACCAATTACCAATGTATCTGGAAAAGTTTACTATCAGACATTTGATACTATAATTACCAACGTATTACCAACGGAATCGAATAATGAAGAAAAAAATTTACCAACTCCTTTTCAATTCGTTAGTAAAGGTACTAACGATATACTAACCAAAAATTAGTTGGTGAATTTACCAACGGAAATTTTCAGGCCATGTTTCAAAATTTTGTAACAACATCTTTGGGTGTTTACCAACTGCTTTTTGGTTGGTAAGTTTACCAACAAATTAAAATCGGTTGGTAATATTTACCGACGAGCCTTTTAGCAACGGATTAATATAAGTTGGCAATTGGTTGGTAACTCAATTTGCCAACCAATTTGATCAATTTACCAACGAATTTTTTTGTTGGTAATTGGAGTTCCTTTTGTAGTGAAAGACTTAAAAGTTACAACTATATAC
>NW_026035100.1:0-765 GCF_019186545.1 Solanum stenotomum
GGATCTTTATTTGTATATGTGTTTTTGGTTTGCGTCCGCCTGTTTATATTGTTATTTGCCTACTCTTGTTTAAATTCTACCCTCAGACCCATTACTTGTTGTTCCGGGTTACGGGTTGGCTTACCTGCTGGTGGGTTATAGTAGGTGCCATCATGACTTGATAAATCGGGTCATGACAAATTGGTATCAAAGCCCAGGTTCGTCGGTCTCACTTGTACAGAGCTAACNGGTACGGAGACGTCCGTTACTTATCTTCGGGAGGCTACAGGATGTCTTTAAGAACGTTTTTGTATCATTGTCGTGCATTATGTGTCTTATCGGTTTCTGAAATCTTACTTGTACCACTCTTTTATCGGGATGGCTCACATGTGTGGTAGGGCCCCAGCTAGGGGTAGAGGCCGACCTCGAGGTCGTGCCAGAGCTACAGCACCAGCCCTGGACCGAGAGCAAACTCCGGAGCCGGTGATAGAGCCACCAGCAGCTCCAGCACAGCAGCAGCCGATGGGCCCGGGACCAGCCCAGCCACCGCCTGAGCCTGTGGCAGCTCCAGATATACAGGCGATGCTGGTACAGATACTAGCTGCCATTGGGGGTATGCAGCAGGCCCCAGCTCTAGCCGTTCCAGTACCGCAGGGCCAGCCTACACCAGCGGTACCGGTTGTTCAGCAGCTAGCGGCACCGGTTGTTCAGCCTGACGATTTGGAGGGCGTCATGCCACTACGGGAGCAGAAGATGCTGGGGTGTTCCTTAGACTATCACCGCCGA
>NW_026035101.1:0-941 GCF_019186545.1 Solanum stenotomum
GATACGCGAAAATGAGGGATTTTGGAGAATTATAAAACTTATAGGGGATAATGATAATAAGTAAACTAAAAGGTGGTATTTCTGTAATTTTTTTCAAATTGTTATTTGTTAGGGTTAAAAAATAATAATTTAAAAAGATAGCATTGAGAAGTTTAGCATTTTTTGATTTTGTGACTTTTTAGTAGTATCTCAAAATTTAGTGGCTTTTGTGTTAAATATATAATTAAAAACTTTTATAAAATAAAATAATAATCAAATGACGATGTCTAAAATTTACACACATGATTAGACAAAATATTCTTACAGTAGCTTCTCCGAAGATGTGTCTCGATTCAAAAATATTACTGATTTAAAGTAAAAATTGGATGAAGTTTTAGATTGTTAGAAATATTTTTATATACTTTTTATAAAGTATATTCTTTTAATTTTTGAGATGCAAAATTATTAATAAAGAGAAATAATTAATTTCTTTTTAATTAATATTTACTTAAACAATTTATAAAAAATAAATACAATAAATAATTTGAAACAATAAGAGTAATAATGAATAACCACAATTACTTGGCGTGAGTTAGACGAACTCTTAAATGCACATTAATGTTGAGAAAGTGTACACCTAGAAGCTAGAACAAGGGTGTGTTAATTTTCGGTTTGTATTCGTTTTTTATCCAAATTAAAATTGATTTAATGAATTTTTTAATTATTAAAATTAAATCAGATTAAATATAATTCATATTTGTGTTATTAAATTTTTAGGGTGGACCCAGAACTAAGAGTTTGAGGGTTCTGACATGTGTACATATTTTTTTAGGAAGACAAACTTATTTTTTTGTTGAAAGTGGGGTTTGAAACCATAACTTATAACTCTAATGTGGAAAACATTTTCGCGACCCCTTCTTTATCACTAAATCATCAATCAATTTTATTAGGGATTCACAAGT
>NW_026035102.1:0-221 GCF_019186545.1 Solanum stenotomum
TACATAAGTTACCGTTAAAGTTATGATGACAATTTTCGATTATACATGTTTTATATTCATATTGTTATTCGAAATGAAATTAATTTCCCCTAAGAGGCCATGCGATAGGAAAATTGATCTACCCTCCAAGGGTGGGACCTTTTTCAATCATATATGTGACATCTTTTAATCGGAGATTATTGAAAAGTAAAAGTAGAAAAAGATTATCATGATAAAAATAA
>NW_026035103.1:0-9041 GCF_019186545.1 Solanum stenotomum
TATTATGTAAAAACTTACCTAAACTATATTTTCCAGAAGAAAACAAAAAATTTACTTATATAATAGAATCAAGGGAGCTAAGGAAAGCAGATATGGATGAAGATCAAAGATGGATTTTATCACTACTAAAGCCAGAAGAACGACATACGACACGAACACTAAAAGAAAGATTTATTTCAGCAGAATTATTAACCAGATATTGCAAGCTAATTGGTCATATATACCCGGACCATATATGTTCAAAGTGCAACGGAGAAGATAATATAATTCCAGACGTTCAACTGGAATAATCAACGAGGAAGAAGACAAAAAGGAGAAAAAGATAAGAACGCAAAAAGTTATGTGTAAAATAATGTAAATGTAAAAAGTCATAATAGTTTGGTGTGTGTCATAAAGTAGGTATGGGTCTTTCAAAATAAGTGTACAAATAATGACAAGTGTATGTGGTAGATAGTGTACATTATTAATATGTGCAAATAAGTCGTAAAAAGGATAGTGGTAGACAAAAAAAGAACTATTCATTAATAGTGGTCATGAATAGTAAAAAATAGTAGTGGACAGATGTAAAAAGCGTAAGTATTTAGAATAGTAAACTTGTATGTCTATATATAGACTTCATAGTAAACATTGTAAAGCAAGCAATGCCTGATATAAAAAACTTTCTTTCAAAAAACTCTCTCAACTAAAAATTTAGTATTTAGATAAATGGAGCAACAATCTGAAATCCAGTCAGATATTTTAGATAGCTTGGCTAAGCAAGAGGCAAGGTATATTATTCAAAAAATATGCGGAACTAAGAATTATACAACCCATAGAAAAAAGTATAATAAGTGCAATAAGAGGTAACCTCATATACCAAAAATTTAAATTTATAATAAGTATTAAATTACTCAGTAGCAATAAATGACAGAAATATAGATAAATCGATAGAATTATATTGGAGAATGTCAGGAATAGAACTAGCCCCGGGAAGTAAAATATTTACAGCTAGATGTAAAAACTTATATGTTTTAACGACAAAACATAAAGTAACAACAAAAATAAAATAAAAAAAATAAAAATAGAAGATCCTTTTGTAAGAATAGTCACAGTCATAAACAAGAATGACTATAGTTATAATGAAATTGACATAGAAGAAGATTTAGAAATAGTAAAAGAAAGATTAAGTACGTCAACATCAAAAAGAATAAACATGAACTGTGAAATACCACAAATCTCATCAAAAATGAGTACCTCAAGAAGAATAGATAAAACTCTACAAAAATCAATGGAGAAAGATATAAAACCACATCATTACTACATAACGGGAATAATGNAGATGAAATAATAACTATTGAACAATCATGCTCCGAACTACCAAAAGCATTAATGTATACCGAAGAAACTACAGAAAAGGAAATAATCATCGGAGGAATACCAATAGCGATAAAATTCAAAATATATCAAGGAAATGAAAATATCATTTTAAGAATAAAATGGCTAGAACAAGTAAAACCATATAATCTAGAAGACAAACAGTTAACAATAAATTATGAAAATAAAAGAGTAATAATAAAAAGGGCTTTAGTATAATAAAAATATGAAAATATATATACTTTCAAAGATAATAATAGAAGAATATTACAACCAATATTATACACCAATGATAGATACGGGAGCAGAAGCTAATATATGTAAATACAATTGTTTACCAGAAGATAAATAGGAAAAATTAAAAACACCGATAGTTGTAACAAGATTTAATAATGAAGGAAGCATGATCACATATAAGGCAAAAAATATAAAAATACAACTATGGGATAAGATATTAACTATAGAAGAAATATATAACTTTGAAATAACTACAAAAGATATGCTATTAGGAATGCCATTTTTAGAAAAATTATACGCACATATAATAACAAAAACACATTGGTGGTTCACGACATCGTGTAAACAAAAAATAGGAGCAAAAAGAGTAAATAATAAAAAACGAAAAACAACATAATAGATAAAAGAAAGTGAAAAAATTACACAAAAATTAGAAAATATAAAAGAAGAAGACCCTAAAATAAAATTAATTATATTCTCTATAGATAAAGTAAAAATAATTCAAGATAAGTTAGAACTATTATATAGTGAGGACCCTTTACAAGGATGGGAGAAACATAAAACAAGAATAAAAATTGAGCTAATTGATAATAATAGTATAATAACCCAAAAACCATTAAAGTATAATTTTAATGATTTAACCGAATTTAAAATACATATAGATGAATTACTAGAAAAAGGATATATACAAAAAAGCAATAGTAAGCATACAAGCCCGGCATTTATAGTAAATAAACATACTGAACAAAAAAGAGGAAAAAACAGAATGGTTATTGATTATAGAAATTTAAATGCAAAAAAACTAAAACATATAATTATCCGATACCAAATAAAATACTAAAAATAACACAAATACAAGAATATAATTATTTTAGCAAATTTGATTATAAATCAGGATTTTATCACTTAAAACTAGAAGAAGAATCTAAAAAATTAACAGCATTTACTGTACCATAAGGATTTTATGAATGGAGTGTATTACCAATTGTATATAAAAACGCACCGGTAGATATCAACACTTTATGGACAATTACTTTAAGCAAATAGAAAATTGTGCAGTGTACATTGATGATATATTATTATATTCTAAGACACAAGATGAACATATAAGATTATTAGAAAAATTTATACACATCATAGAATATTCAAGTATAAGTCTAAGTAAAACGAAAGCAGATATAATGAAAAATCAAATAGAATTTTTAGGAATACAAATTGATAAAAACGGAATAAAAATGCCAACACATATAGTACAAAAAATAATTAACTCAAATGAACAACTAGATACAAAAAAGAAATTACAATCATTCTTAGGACTAGTAAATCAAGTAAGAGAATACATACCAAAATTAGCAGAGAATTTAAAATCATTACAACAAAAATTAAAGAAAGATATAGAATATCAGTGTCACGATCCAAAAATGGACGTGATGGCGCTCGTCTTAACCCACCAAGACAAGTCAGCCTAAAACTCAACCATTACAATAAAATGCGGAAATTTTTATAATAAACTCAAATATACCCCCAAAATCTGGTTGTCATGTGTACAAGCCTCTAAAGTATTACAATTGAATCAAAAGAAAAATACAAGTCTCATATAACATTGTTTCTAGAGTAGAACAAGATCATAAACAAGAGTAAGAAGGATCGCTGAGAAGACAAACAACTACTTCACAAATCTCCCAGAAGCCTCGAAAAAGAAGAGAATAACAAGTACCATAAAAATCCAGGCTCGCAACCTAAAAAAATTTGTAGAAGCAAGGGGTGAGTACCAAACCACACGGTACTCAACAAGTAAACATCTAAACACGAGCTAAGGGGATAGAATACAAATACTCCTTACACCCCAACAGAACCTTCACAACTACAATCTGTATAAAACCAGCCCAACCTAATAGTTCAAAGTTTACAAAGCACATAGCTCAACACAACACTCTAACAATTTCATATCCTCAACAACAACAATAGTTTCATATCTTCAACAACAACACTCTAACAATTGCATATCTTCAACAACAAGCTCAATAATTCATCAGTCACAAGTTCCATAGAAAGGCACTCACAAGATCAGCAACACACAAGATCAAGTTCACCAATAATAAAGAAGTGCAATGCAATGAAATACAATGTCAAGTATAGTGATGCATGTCTGACCTAATGATACACACCCGCTGTCTCTCAGTCCGGCACCCATGAGGGACATATCTGTTTATGCATTCATCGCGGCACGCGATATGACCCTCGATAATAGTAACCATCGCGGCGCGCGATACGTCCCTCGAAATATAGTATCCGTCGCGGCGCGCGACACGTCCCTCGAAATATAGTATCCATCGCGGCACGCGGTACGTCCCTCGAAATGGTACATCCTTTTTTCTTTTCTTATTCTTTCTCAATGCACATAACACTTGTCAGAACCATGTCTCAGAACAATGCAAATGACATGTTCACACAAATAATGAGGAGATGACCATTTTCATAACATTGCACAATTCACAACAAAACAATCAGGATACAGCATCAACAATGATTCAACAAGCCTTTCAAATAATTCTCAACACATCACACAAACAATTGATCACATTGCCTTTTATTATCCCTTTTTCATCATTAGAATTAATCAATGTGGACAAGTCAACCCATCACCAAGTCTCATTACCCTAAACACATATTACAAGGAAATACATGAATTCCATACACTTAACAAGTGTTTAGAAATCCACTTGCCTCTCATAATTGAACAATCACTCCGGGACTTGAGCATGCCTTTTTCGTTGTACTTCCATCTCAAAGCAATCTATTCACATTAATAATCACAATAAGATTTTGAAACTAACAACACACATATTACTATAGGTCTAGTCTAGACCCAAAAACTCACCCAATACTATAATCAAGTTACTAAAGTAACTTGATACCAATTAATATTCCAACTATCATATTTTCCAAGTTTCATGCCTAGGGTTAAGTTTTCATTCTCCAATATTATAAATCTAATGGTATTTATATTACATAGTATACCTAATATTTAATTACCTATTTTAATATATCAAAAATTTAAATCATAATGTGATAACCAAAAATATAAAATTCAACGAGACTAATTTACAGAATGAGTATCGCACTGCAACAATAATTTTGAAAGAAAACTTACCTCTTTGCAATGTTTTAATCACTACGTCTTCTTCCACTAATGATTGGCTCCCTATGGCCAATCATTGACCAATTATTACCAATTGAAATATATCAGCCAAACCATATGCCATCAACCAGCACCGTAATTGGACAATTCAATTCAACCTCTCCCCATAATATCTAGTTAACACTGTATTGAATTTACAACTCCAAACACTAACCTGACATACAAATTGGTAACCTTCACTTTGAATTTAAGTGTATTAATGTCGTGATTTCGTGCCCAACGGTTCTTGCCTGAACCTTCGTGGTATTATGTATTATCTGTTAAACCCTTTCTACTTAAATTTAATATATGGGTTAAGTGGTATAGGGTCTTAAATAAAAAAAATCAGATTTGGCCCATTAGCCACCAACTAAAATTAATTATTTATCGTAATAAACAAATAACTCAAAAATTCAACTTCACCGACTGACCACAATTGACTCAGGCAACTATTGGGAGGGGTAAAATGATATTTTTTATGATAATTTCTAAAAATGATTTTTCGGGTCATTACATTATCCACCATTAAAAACCATGTTCGTCCTCGAACATAAAGAAGAAAGAAGGAAGAATAACCGACTTTTACCAAAAGCTTGAGTTATGACTTACCTATCGGTGTTCATCTCTCCAGAGCTCCTCTTTAAGATCATTCCATCATGATCAACTACTAGGAACTAAACTTTCAAATCAAAATTTGACAGAATTTAATCAGGAGTGATTACCAAGCCACAAACTATGAACTGAAACCCTCTAGTCCATAACACAATCACTAAGACAAATCTTTTCTCACATAACCACGATAAAATTCAGAATCAATACTGGCTTCAACCAGAAATGAACTTAAACCAACCGCCACACACTCATAATAAACAAACCATTACAGATCTTATCAAGACTTCCTTTTCATAACACAATCTTTTCACGAGCTTAAGTTAAAAAAAAAATCAGATCTTTAGACATCAGGTACTCATCAAGGGAGAATCAAACTTATCTAACCCAAAGAAGAACAAGATCAAGTAAGCACCCAACGAGCAGTACACTCTAGGATACAGAACCTTTAACAACACTGTCGGATAACTGCAACTATTCACAGAAACTCTTCTATACGTTCTCATAAGCAAGATTATACATGTAGAATTACTAGTATACTTCAACTATCCCAAACAACACCAAATCTTCCATAACTGAAATGAATAAGTCTAAACAAGGATGCCACCCTACCAAGAGGACAATAGCAGGATCGGTACACCCGATCCACCACTAGGAATTCACCCATAGATATGAAAAGACGTGTGGGTATAGGTAGCAAATCACACTCCAAACCATATCCAAAGCGAAGTAGATGGTCATATAAGAATATACAGAACCAAAGTCGAATAACACTAGATACTTCTTCCATAGTGGCCATATCAAACATTTTCATTCATATGACTCTATCTGTTTAATTTTCTAGTTACCCACAATCACCAATCTAGTCCCGATTATAATTGCTCACCTACTTATTTAATCGAACCACATGTGCTCTTCACAGTACTTCACTAGGGTCAACACTCTTAATATTAACAGAACATCATAGCCACACCATCCATTTACCTTACTCTCAAATCGTCACTAGTATTAAAGTCTTCTTAGCAAACATATTATCGCCTCTAATATTTTCGAACTATGACTCCCCCTCTTTCCATTTAAGCATTCCATGACAGATATGAGTAACACTCAAGACTAATAGCACTAATTCCAAATCTAAAAGTACTTTACCATTGAGATACAACAATTGAATCACACTCAATGTCAACTCCACGTAATTTTTCAGATACTAAATTTCAACTAATATTCAAAACCACCATATACCTCATACCAACACTTAAGAAATTCTTGGTCACTCTAATAATTTGGTATACTATAAGCTCATAACCTCTACTCACTATCAAATGCCTATGTAACACATCATAACAGTATGTATCATCCCATCAACAAATTAGTTTCAATCCCCTCAAAATCCTCATTAATCATGTAAAACAGTAGGTCCACACCGTTGAACATCAATAAGTTACCTATCATAATTTGAACAATCTAGCTCGACATAACCACATAGAATCTTTCACACATCACTGCTTGTCATCCAAACAAAAACTCAATACTTAGAAAAGTCGATGATACATTCCTAGTAAGTCTGTACCAAACTAGTTCACATCTCACAGTCATATCTAAACTCATAGGCAAAAATCAATAAATCCTTCAACTACAAACCAAGGGCTTATACGAGAGGTTTATTCCTTCACTTTTCTTAAATTCTTCCCATGACACAAAATTCTAAATATCTTTAACCCTTCTGTACACTAGACTCTTGTTCCTTTTGTTGACTCGCTCACACCAATCTTATCCTTTGACCAACAACCCATGATATTTTTACCTTATCCTTTAAATCAAAACATTACGTGAACCCCCTTAAGTATAACAATCAAAAGTAACCAAATTTACTATCCAAATATATTTAAGTCTTTCTAAATGCTTCATACTCAATGTGATCAATCATTCCTTACCTTACCAATTCATACCTTGACAAAACACACTTACCACAAATCTAAACTCACAATGAAAACCTTGAATTTTGAATCCAACTTTGTAACATAATCCCATTATCTATCAACATTAGCTCATACCTTGAAGATCTTTATGAATTCACGTATCTTAGCTCATCATTGATCGCCTCTCCACCGACCTTATCATATCTTTCGCTAAAAATCTAACCATTTTCATTATCAAACTCAAAGACACAACATTAGATACTCACAAGACATTATTACAATATAAAAATTCGTTTAGTCAACAATCTTCATCATATAGTTGCATCCCAATCACAATCAATCAAAAAAACTCTTATCACTGTTATGCTCTGTTAGCTCTTATCATCACCACGAAGTCAACCTTTTCATCAATATGACACATTAAACTCAGTTATAACAATAAACTCCAAAAGACTAACCCACTTTTATATGCACTTTCTTACTAAAATTCTCAATTATCTTCACACAAGTATACTCGTTAAGACTTTCTTTACCTAGAAGTTTGTCATCCTAATATCGATCCACTTCCATGTAGCTTACGATGAAATCACCACTCATTTAAAATTCTCGAGATACACTTCACAACCTAAACACATCAATACCGTACAAAAGATCCACCACTAAAAACTTCCTTATAAATAATGTTTAACACATTCGTACGTAGTAACAAGCTAGTTGGTTTCTCAAATATGAATGTAATATCAAATCTTATTATATAGGCATGTGATACAATTGATAACTCCTTGAGTAGCAAGTATTCACGCTTACAATCAACGTATCCATTTTCATATAACACTAGTATCACATCGTGAAAGTTTGTCCACCACTAGAACATATCATACCTACTGAGAAGATTGTACCCAATTAGCCCACACATTTCTGCCTATTAAGTAACGACAATACACTATCAAATTCGTTCGATCTTTCATCCTAAGCGATATGCATTCTTTCGTAGATCAGGTCAAAAGCAGAAGTAACACACTTCATAAATCTAACCAAGTAAGAATCAATACCATTATAGTAGTCCTATCATAACCTTCTTTGGCATACACTTAATATATAAAACTGTAGTAGAGATTCAGACCTCAATTGGCCCAACATCATTCGCTAAGAAACTCATACATGTTATCACAACTTTACTAATTATATTTTGCAAAGTTACAAAGTTCATTATCTAGCCATTCTTTTAATCATTTCACTTTCAATTGTCAAACCACTCAAGATATTGCCTATACCACATAAGTATTATTCCTTTGTTAGGGCAACTAACCTGAAAAAGATAACACATTCATGAAATCCCTCAAATCATTGTTCAACCTCATCATTAGAATATCCTTAAAATGCTTCATCGAGTCATCACCTTACTCAACCCTTTCAAATTGTTGAACATTCTTAATATGACCACACATCCTTTCAATAACTCTATCACTTCCAAACCAGATCTAGACTCCAAGACATAAACGACACACCAACGACTCATATGAAGAACCACGCACGAGTCATCACTATAAGTGAGAGTGAATGGAGTGAAGCGATAAGAATCAAATAGGACCAAGGATGCACGATAGAAATTCAGAAGGTGAAGATTTTTCCTAAAAGTCACTATAGCCTCTCGAAGATAAGTAAAGACGTCTCCGTACCAATCCTCGACACTCTACTTTAACTCGGCTTGTACACATGTGAGACCTATGAACCTGGGCTCT
>NW_026035104.1:0-281 GCF_019186545.1 Solanum stenotomum
TATTAGTGTAAATGAGACATAAAAATTGTCATTACAAGAACTGACACAGTTTTATTATATCACACCACACTCTTCAATACACACCACAATCATATATATATATATACAGTATTATTTTCCAAGTTGAAAGCAACAACAACTATTTATTCAAATCAATTATTTAACGCGGAACAACATGAGATCGAGCGAGGACACATTAATTAATGTAGTCGAGATGGATCAATTGTATTTACCGGCAATCTCCAAGAGAGTGTGTTAAGATAAAGTTTATTCAAGGGCAA
>NW_026035105.1:0-374 GCF_019186545.1 Solanum stenotomum
GTATTTTTTCGAGATCTATATGAGGAACTTATCGCCCCTGTCTGAATTTCCTTTTATTTTTTTCATCATATTTCCGCTCTCGCGTAAGAATCGGTAAAACGCATTTCTGGGAAAATCGGCACGCGCAAACCGCCTTTAGGCAGTTTGGTTGCGTAACTCTCGAAAAAATACACGGATTCAAATAAACATCGCCTGAAACGGACACCCGAGGCCCGAGTTATGGCCGTTTGAAGTTTCCTAAATTCAAAGCCACCTTCCACCTTTAAGATGCTGAATTTAAAACGGCCGTAACTTTCGGCTCGAACGTCCGTTTGACGCAATCTTTTTTTTGAAACCTCATATTTATTCGAGATCTATATGAGGAACCCATCGCC
>NW_026035106.1:0-624 GCF_019186545.1 Solanum stenotomum
AGTTCTAAATTCATGTTCAAGTTCTAATTCCAAGTTCAAGTTCTAAGTTCAAGTTCTAAGTTCAAGTTCAAGTTCAAGTTCAAGTTCAAGTTCTAATTTCAAGTTCAAGTTCAAGTTCTAAGTTCAAGTTCAAGTTCTAATTTCAAGTTCAAGTTCTAAGTTCAAGTTCAACTTCTAATTTCAAGTTCAAGTTCCAAGTTCACGTTCAAGTTCTAAGTTCAAGTTCAAATTCTAAGTTCAAATTCTAATTTCAAATTCAAATTCTAAGTTTAACTTCAAATTCTAAGTTCAAGTTCAAGTTCTAAGTTCAAATTCTAATTTCAAATTCAAATTCTAATTTCAAATTCAAAGTCTAAGTTTAACCTCAAATTCTAAGTTCAAGTTCAAGTTCTAAGTTTAAGTTCAAATGCTAAGATCAAGTTCAAGTTCAAGTTCTAATTTCAAGTTCAAGTTCTAAGTTTAAGTTCAAATTCTAAGTTCAAGTTCAAGTTCAAGTTCTAAGTTCAAGTTCAAGATCTAATTTTAAGTTCAAGTTCTAAGTTCAAGTTCTAAGTTCAAGTTCTAATTTCAAGTTCAAGTTAAAGTTCAAGTTCAAATTCGAAGTTCAAGTTCAAGTTCTAAGTT
>NW_026035107.1:0-540 GCF_019186545.1 Solanum stenotomum
TGATGAATTTGTTGAGTCAAAAGTGATATTAGTGGTAAATGAATTCTTCTTGGGTAAACATATTTTCTCCCAACTTTTTTGACATCAATTGTTAATGGTAAAAATTACACTTAAACTATCACCTTTTTTCGTGGGTTTCATACTTCAACTATCCATTGTACTATTTAGGGATAAGGATTTGAAAAATATCCCAACTTTGGTCGGATTTGTTGTTGCGATACTAAACTTTCATGAGGACCTATTACCTCCCTAGACTATTTAATACCGTATTTTAAACATATATATTTGCCCACGTGGACATAAAAAATAATGCAAAATTATAAATAGTAATGTGTCCATGTGGGCACATATATACCTTTAAAATACACTATTAAATAGTTCAGGGGGTAAAAAATACGGTATTAAATAGTCTAGGGAGGTAATAAGTCCTTATGAAAGTTTAGTATTGCAACAACAAATCCGACCAAAGTTGGATATTTTTCAGACCCTTATCCCTACTATTTACTTATCACTTTTTTTTTTTATGGATTTCATCCCTCA
>NW_026035108.1:0-11321 GCF_019186545.1 Solanum stenotomum
ACCCAATAAAAAATTGCAACAACCTTTGCTGCCTAAGGTGCTCAATGTAGGGCATTGATGATGTTTCACAATCACATGAAGGACTAGGCACCATTACATCAATCTCATCCCAAATATCTCGCATCTTCGAATAGTAGCTTGTTACAGAATCATTTCCTTGTGTTAATACACTTATCTCTTTCCACAGGTAAACAATCCTTGTCAGATTCGACTTGTCAAACCTCTCCTTGAAATCTTCCCAGATCCTCTTTGAACTCAAAGCGTAGACTTTACTAGTCATTAGTTCTGGTGCAACAGTTGGACTAATCCACAATAGGACTACAGCATCACATCTTTCCCATTTGCCTAACATATTTCTTTTATTTGAACTTCTCACGTAGTGTCATCCACAAATCCAAGTTTGTTTTTGACTAGCAACGCGATACGCATCGACCTGCTCCACAGACCATAATTCTCAGGGCCTGTGAGCTTCATCAGAATTAAAGCGACTCCGGGTACATCTGAAGCTTGTAGATGCAACAGATGATTGTGATCTGTTTGAGGATCTACTGAAGAAACCTCTGTGCTTTGTATATTCTGAGTTTTATCCATTATCGAAGCTTGAACTTGAATTTCGATCTCGACAAACTGGACAATGTCAATGGTGCTCGGATACCATGTTAGAATTGTAGAATGTAAGCCATATTCTTCAAATACTAGATGCAAAACTAGAGAGAAAAATTGTTGCCTTACATTTCATTTCAATGAATCAGAATCATCTATTTTGTGTGATCTTCTACATTACCAATGCACTCTTTTATATATAAAGTGCACCGACTAATCTGTAACTAACACGTGTAACACGTGCTCTTGCATAACAAACTTCTAACTACGACTAGTAACTTCAAGAAGCTGATTTATTTAACTAACAGTAAGTAGGACTTCACTTTGCTTCTTCTTCTTTGAATCTCAATGCTAATTTCTGGATACATACATTACACATATATCCACTCAGCAAGACTTAGTGAATAATTTAACATGATATATATGTAGATTGAAGCTGATAGCACCAAATATATATTGTCAGTCTAGCAAAAATAGTGAACAATTAAATGACCTAGGCAAGATAATAGCATAGGCAAGATTAGCTAATCTAGCTAACTCTTATGGAGACTAGACTTAAGACAAGTTCACAATTTGATCATCAAACAACTGATATTGAATCCTTGAAAGCATCGATTGTTATTAGAATGGCAACATAAAGCACATGTGTATTGGTGTGGTTGATGGGAGATGAAAAATACTTATCTGGAATTAGTGGAGTTGCTCAAAAGCTAGCTCGAATATCATTATAATAACACATATATGTACTCTTTAAATTAGCTTTAACTGATATCTATATCCTTCAATATTGAGTGTGCGCAAGTAAACACTTAAATTTGTGTAAAATTGAATAAGTACATACACACATCTTACATGCCGTTCTATGTAGCAATTTACATCTTGTGTGGCATCCGACGTGTATTATGCCACATAGGACACATGTGTCTACTTGTTCAATGTTATACAAGTTTAAGTGTATACTTGTGCACACCCAAAATTGAAGGGCGTAGATGTCCAACTGAGGCCAAGTTTGAAAACACATTTATGTATTATGTCTAAAAATGGTGTGTTTACGTGTTCCGATAAAAGTGTTGAAACTTATAATAAAGATTTATGTATTTGGTAAACAATATATTGGTAAGTTGTTCTTTTATTAAAATAACTAAAATTATCTTAATTTGTTTTTAGAAAAAAGTATAAATCTAAATGTGACCTTGTAAAGAAAAGACAAAATGATCTAATAGACCCTTATACTTTTATGAGTTTGTATTATGGATCATTCTACTTAACCCTTTATCAACTGAACTCTTAAATTCATTAAAACGCAATATATCAAACTCCTCTGACCATTGACCATGCCTATGTGGCATTAAGATGGATGAGTTGGCGAGAGAGCGTAACCACATGCATGTAAAGGCAAGTGAATAACATATTTAAATTTAAAAAAATTATAAAATAATATTTTTTTTAAAAAAAAAAGTCATTTTCTTCCCCTCACCTCACTTTCTTCGGTCATCCCCACCACCATTCCCGCCCCAACCTTCCTTTTCAGCCCACATCCCAACCTAATCCCCCTTGTCAGCCAACTCCCACCCCCATATCTGCCCTACCCCCCCCCCCTTTCAGCCATCCCCAACCCCCGCTTTCAGGCTTTAGTTGCACCCCACTCATCTTTGCCTCAACTTCGTTTTTCAGTCAACCCCACCCATCAGTAGACCCATTTCTTTTTCATTTTTTTCCCATTTTAGTTTCATCAATTACCACTGTTAAAAAATATTTCAAATACAAAAGGCTTACAAAGGAAGGAAAAGAAAAGGAAACAAAGGAAGATTAATTTAGATCTAAATTAAGATTCAAGATTTTCTTTAAGACCTCCATTTTCGATAACCCTCTTTCTTCATATGAAGACAAGTTCAAATGGAAGAAAGAGAGACTAAGAGGGTGGAGGTGATGGTGGTTGTTAGTCGGGAGAGGTGGAAGGAAGTTGGAGGAAGGTGAGAGAAATAAGAATTTTATTTTAAAGAATTATTTACCTTTTATTTAATAATTTGATTAATAATTTTTAAAATAGTTAATAAAGATAATTATGACATGTTATTAATTTATGTGACATGAATTTGGCATGTCATTTATTTGAGGGAAAGTGGACTACACACCTGATAGGAGGGATTTTAAAAATCATCTTTTGATTAAGTTTAAAGGGTTTATTTGGTAAAGTGTTAAGTAAAAGGATTCACAATACAAACACATACAAGTATAGGGGTCCATTAGATCATTTCGCCTAAAGAAAAAGAGGAACACTGTATATCTTAGTGAAGAGGAAGTTATGAGATTTATATTGGAAAAAGTATTTTTGAGAATTTTTAAAAAATGAAGGACAAAATAGTAAGAGACTAGGTCAAATCAAAAGTGTTCATAACCTAAAAATTAATAAGTTAGAGATAATCAACTTATGACTTTTGACTGGTTTTAGTCGTTTATAAGTACTTTGAATGTTTACTAAATATGTATGTGACTAAGCTAAAAATATTGTTTATAAGTTAGTTTAACGAGCCTATAATCTTAGTCAAATACCTTCCAAATATCTCATTTAATTTGGTACTTCTTATCTCCTAAGTGAGAAGCAATAATGGTCAAGAACACATCAAGTGTATTTTTTTTGTAAGCTTCATACATAAACTATCACGTGTTTGTGTTTTTTATCTGAACTATCATTAACTCTTCTTTCTTTAAAGGGAAAAGACTCAACTATGCCATTGAACTTTGAGAAAAAAACTCATAATCTATTCCATCCGTTAAAAAAATTAGTTCATCTATGTCATTTTCATTTGAAAAAATGTCATATGATAGTTTATTACTGAAGCGGCTCTGGTCAGCATGACCTTATTGGCCGGCGGCCAGATCCCTCAGGGAACTGGTTTACAGCTATCAAAAACTAATTTTCCTTCCCTTCCGAACAGGAGTACAGATACTAAAATTTGCCTCCCTAATCCTTATGAGAAATTATATGTTGACTCTATGAATGTGACAGGAGAGAAAATCTCACAAGATAATGAATCCTTACGGAAGGAGGTCAGGTTGGAAGGAGGCATTCCACAGGTTAATTGGACGGAGGAAGAAGTAGAAAGAATGAACTATATTGAAGATCTCCAATATGTTGCTTTTGGGAAATTTTCATATGAATGGTCTGATCTTGAGGAATTGCGGAAAATCATTCCTATACAATGTGAGGTGAAAGGTGATTGTCAGATAGGCCTATTTTGAAGCAAACACATTCTTATTCGTCTAACCCAACAGGAGGATTTTGTTAACCTAATATCTAAGGGAGCTTTCTATATTACGTGTAAGGATGGCTACTCTTATCTGATGTGTACTCTAATATATGATTGTAGATTTAAGGTTAATGAAGAAACCTGTATGGCCATGGCATGGATTTCCTTCCCTAACCTCTTACCCACTTTCTTTGTCAAAGAGTGTCTATTTTCCTTAGCATCGGGGGAAATAAGGTCCAACATGGTTGTTATGCAATATGATTATGTCCCTAAATATTGCTTTGAATGCAAGATGCAAGGGCATGATAAAGAGAATTGCAAAGTGCTCAATCATAGGAGATATAAGGAGCACAATGCATAATCGCCACATGACAAAGCAAAAATCAATCATGAGCAGCAAGCTGCTAAAATTCAAAAAATACATAAAGGGAGCGCCAGAATTCTTTCAAGCGGAAGAGTGGTGGGAGACCCTGGCAACTGGAACGTGGTGAGGGATAGAAGGGGGGAAAGTAGATAGAGCTCCTCAGTTGACCACTGTGGTGGAGAACAAGTTTGAGGCTCTTGCTCTAGAGCAGAACACACCAATAGACAACAATACTACGAATGAAAAAAACTCAGTAAACAATGGGGATACAACACAAGATAAAGGGGAAGGAGGAGAAAAAATTTCAGCGAAAGAATGGATCACAAAAGCTTTGGGGACAGTCTTGAAAGAACATATCCCTTGTACAATCAGTGATACACCAGAAGAGAGCAACAAACAGCAAAATGATGATACAAGCAATAAGATACTGTGTAACAGTGAAAATGATGGAGAGGAGAAATTATACAACATAGAAGATGGGGAAATAGATGGAGAAAGGAACAAGGACATGGAGAATGTTGAGGTATCCAGTTCTTTAGTAGAGCATTATAAAAAGAATGGAGATAAGCAAGACGAAGAGAGGCAAGAAACTCATTCAGATGAAGTACCCACTGGTTCTACAAATTTGAATAGTACAAGACTAGAGAAACATGGAGAGGTACATACCAATTATGATGAGCAGAATAATAAAATGGATAAAGTAGTAATATCAGGAGAATCAACAGATATAATACTTGGCCCTCCAGAGAAGCATGATAAGGAGCATTCTAGTACTGGACAAGAAGAGGAATACAGTGCAAATAAGTTTGTGCAGTGTAGCAACAAGGATAGCAGTGGTTCAGCAGTGGAAAATCATGAAATTGTGAAAGATTTGACTATGGCAGTAGTAGAGATACCCACAACATTGCAATCTGATGAAGACCAAGTAGTGAGAGTCCATACTGAATCACCAAATACTGCGTTACATGGAATACTCATACATAAGTTTGCAGATTCAGAAGCAGTAGATCTACCAGACATTAAGAGGGTTGATTGTGCAACAGTTTTAATTCTAGATGAAGATCAGATTTACAATGATGCAGATATTTCTCTAAGGGCAATGAAAGTTGTTAAGTCAGCTAGAAAGGGCAAGAAACAGGGTCATGGAGAATCACCTCAACCTCTTAGAGTTCAACCAAAGAGACAGGTTATATCCCAATATTCAAAACATAAATGAAGGCACTCGTATGGAATATTTGATCTGTAAGGTCACAACATGCATTTCAAAGGGTGCAAATGCTACATAACTTTCACAAGTTTGTATTTGTTGCCTTTTGGAGCCTTTTCAGCCTGTTAGATACATCAATAGGTATAGAAGGAGACTGAGGATGCCTAAGGTAGCACACAACAATAATGGAAAGATTTGGGGTTTTACTAATCATGGATACGATGTCACAATAGTGAGGAACACAGATTAGCAACTCACTGTTTTGCTGATAGATCAGAATGATGCACATAGCTTTTATGCAACTCTTGTATATGCTAAGTGTGATAATAATCAGAGGATGGAGCTTTGGGATGATTTATATCAATTATCTGGTGGTATGGATAGACCTTGGCTAATTGGAGGTGACTTTAATGTTGTACTCAAAAGAGAAGAAAAGATAGGGGGTTTACCTATTGTGGCTGCTGATTATGATGACTTTAAGACTTCTATAGAGTCTTGTGATCTTTCCCAAGTGCAGTTCAAAGGAAGTCCATTTACATGGTGGAATGGCAGGGCTGGATCTGATTGTATCTTTGAAAGATTAGATAGAATTTTGATAAATTCTTATTTCCAAAACCTTTTTACTCACTGTGAGGTTGACCATTTGCCCAGAACAGGCTTGGATCATGCTCATATGCTTCTTACCTGTGAAGATAGAAGTACTAGTAAAAAGAAACCTTTTAGATTTCTAAAATTTTGGACAGAGCATGAAACTTTCAAGGACATGGTTCGGTTGAATTGGGACTCTACTCTTACTTCTAATCCTATTGTAGATTTTAAAAGGAAGATTAAGAAGGTTAAAGAGGCGTTATCAATATGGAGCAAGGAAACTTTTGGGGATATTTTTCAGCAACTCACTATCAGAGAAGAAATAGCAAGAATAAATGAGATGTTGTTTGAAGAATCACCAACAGGTGAGAATAGAGCTATCATGCAGAGAGCCAAAGCTGAATATAATAAATATCTTCATTTTGAAGAAATGTACTGGCAACAAAAAACAAGTTATGAGTGGTTTGACAGTGGGGACAGAAACACCAGATTCTTTCATAGTCTAGTTAAAGGAAGGAGACTTAAAATGAAAGTGGCAAGAATTCAAAATTCTCAGGGTATATGGTTAGAAGAAGAAGAAGATATAACAGCTAAAGCAGTAGAGCATTTTTAGAATTAGTTTAGACAAGATAGGGATGCTACCATTTTTCCCTTGTTATCTCATGTTCCTGAATTAATATATGACGAGGATAATACAACTTTGGGGGTA
This sequence comes from Solanum stenotomum, assembly GCF_019186545.1. Lineage (NCBI taxonomy): Eukaryota > Viridiplantae > Streptophyta > Magnoliopsida > Solanales > Solanaceae > Solanum > Solanum stenotomum. Next base: position 6,723 of record NW_026035108.1, read on the forward strand.
GTTCCTGATGAGGAAGAGGTGAAAAATGTTGTGTTCAAACTTAATGGTGATAGTGCTGGGGTCCTGATGGGCTAACTGGCAGATTCTTTCATGTTTGTTGGGACATTATTGGCTCAGACATCATAAGAATGATACAAGAGTTTTTTGCTGGTAACACTCTTCCAAAGTCTATCACTCATGCTAATTTGGTCCTCATACTTAAGAAGGACAATATCCAAACCTTCTTAGATATGCGACCTATTAGTTTGAGTAATTTTATAAATAAGATTATTTCTAGAATCATGCATGATAGACTGGAGAATATTCTTCCTAATTTGATTTCTTCTAATCAGTCTGGTTTTGTCAAAGGAAGAAGTATTATTGAAAATGTCCTCTTGGCTCAGGAGTTGGTAACAGACATTGCCAAAAGAGGAAAGCCTGCTAATGTGGTCATAATGCTTGATATGGCAAAAGCTTACGATAGAGCTTCATGGTTCTTCCTTATGAAAGTTTTAAGGAAAATGAGTTTTTTCAGAATGATTTGTAGATATGGTTTGGAGGCTAATTTCTAATAATTACTATTCTGTTTTACTAAATGGCCAGTCTTATGGGTTCTTTCACTCTACTGGGGGTGTGAAGCAGGGAGATCCCTTATCTCCAACTCTTTTTATACTATCCGCGGAGGTTCTTTCTAGAGCTCTTAATTCCTTATTTGATGATCCTTTCTTTGTAGGGTATGGGATGCCTAAGTGGAGTGCTAATTTAAATCATTTAGCTTATGCAGATGATACAATTATTTTTGCATCATCTCAGAGTTATTCCTTGGATAAAATCATAGTTGTCTTGCAAGATTATGAGAAGCAATCTGGTCAAAAAGTGAATAAAGAGAAGAGTTTTTACTACTTGCATCAGAATGTAGCAGCAGGGGTTTCAACACTGGTGGAACAATGTGCAGGAATGAGAAGAGGTTCTTTTCCAATGAAGTATTTAGGTTGTCCTATTACTCATACTAGGAAAAGAAAAGAACATTATGCAGATCTATTTGAAAGAGTAAGAGGGAAGATTCAGGCTTGGAAGGGAAAGATGCTCTCATTTGGTGGTAAAGAAGTCCTTCTTACTAGTTTTATGCAAAGTATCCCTATTTATGTTTTTTCTGCTATTTCCCCTCCTAAATGTGTTATTAAGGAATTGCACAGGATTTTTGCTAAAATTGTTTAGAGCAATAAGGAATCAGGTAGAAGTAAGCATTGGTATGAATAGAGTAAGGTATGTTTACCAAAACATGAGGGGGGACTAGGCTTTAGGTCTATGTTTGATGTATCTCAGGCTATGTATGCTAAATTATGGTGGAGATTTAGAACTCAGAAGTCTTTGTGGTCTAACTTTTTATGGAATAAATATTGTAAGAAACAAATTCCTACTTTAGTTCAATGGAAAGACACATGCTGGAGAATAGGGAATGTCTAGAACAACACTTGTGGTGGGAACCTAGAGGAGGTTCATCGTCTTTATGGTATGACAATTGGACCAACCTTGGGCCCTTATACTTGCAACAGTCTGATGTGCACACTTGTCACTCTATGAGAGACATTGGAGAATTATTAACAGAAGAGGGTTGGCATTTTGTTGCTTTAAAAGATGCATTACCTGAGTATGTTATAGAACATATCAGGGTCAAGACAGGTTCTCTGAAGCTAGGTGAATTGGGAGCATCGTCTTTGTGGTATGACAATTGGACCAACCTTGGGCCCTTATACTTGCAACAGTCTGATGTGCACACTTGTCACTCTATGAGAGACATTGGAGAATTATTAACAGAAGAGGGTTGGGATTTTATTGCTTTACAAGATGCATTACCTGAGTATGTTGTAGAACATATCAGGGTCAAGATGGGTTCTCTGAAGCTAGGTGAATTGGGAGATAAGCCATGGTGGACCATGTCTAGTATAGGAAAATGGTAAAAGTGCTTGGGATTTATTGCGACATAAAGCTGACATGAATGATGATTTGAAACACTTATGGATTAAGGGATTACCAGTTAAATTCTCTTTTCTAGCTTGGAGAATCTGGAATGGCAAAGTTCCTGTGTCATCTTTACTGGACTTTTGGAATCCTAATATTTCTCAGAATTGCAGGTGTTGCTTTATTCCTGTGGAGGAGACCATTGACCACCTATTCCTAACAGGTGAGGTAACAGCGAAAATTTGGGATCACTATTTCAGAGTGGCCGGTCTCCTAGGTCCTATTCTTAATTTGAAACAAACTATTAAAATGTGGTGGACTTCAGGAGGGAACTACAGAATCAATGTGATTATTCAGGTTGTGCCTGTTATACCTCATTTTAACTCGAGGTCAAAACGTGTACAACATATTGGTGATTTCCAAATTAATTAACTTGAGAAGTCGCCACCTAATTATTTTTAAGGCAAATTAGGATACCTAAATTTTAACTATGTAATGCTAAAATTGACTTCAATTAAGGTCTACTAACTTATGTGATTCCAGGTAAGAGTTCTAATTTATCCTAAAGGGAAGGAGTAAGGCATCCTTTAAGATTAGTTTTAAAACTATTAACCGGCCAAACTTAGGTTAATTAATTTTAAAAGAAAGATATGAGTACTAAAGATTAAGTAATTGGGTAACCAAGTTCGAAAAACATTTTTTATTTTTAAAAGCTTTTTGCAATTGTATTAGAATGAAAAAGAGTAACTTCTTTAGATCAATTTAAACAAATTCATGGCTAAAAAGGGTAATTAAAAAAAAACATTAGCTCATTGTTTGACAAAGTGCTTCCTTTAGGAAAAAGACTTTTTTTAGAAAAAATAAGAGTTTAAAACAAAATATTTTCTTCGTTGAAAGACATTGTCAAGTTTGAACAAGACTTAATAAATTAATGAGTTTAAAGTGATGTAAACGGGAGTGTTTCTTAAAAAAAAGATTTGCCAAATAAAGTTTATAAAAGATAAAGCGACTACTAAATGTTTGTCTCTAGCTAAAATACCCAAATCCAAACATCGATATTATGTTACCTATTTGAGAATTCAAAAATAAAACATATTCTAATCACATAAGCAAGTATAAAATATAAAGAAAAATAAATAAACAAGTTAATGCTAAAATATAAATAGCCATGAGTGACTCCAAACGAGGCTCGCTTGTTTTGCTTGCTATTCAGAATAGTAAAAAATGTAGTGAAGACTCCATGTGAGGGTATGAGGATAACGTCAAGTCTATAAGACTTGAAATTTACTAGAGTCTTGAATCAAGACTCAATTTTGCTCCAAAGTGTACATGCGAAAATGGAGAACATAAGAATTAGAAAGGAAAATAACTATTAGATGAGGCAAATATACATTTTAATTATTCAAACCCAATATCAACACTTTAACAATAAGCACAAAACAAATTGAAATAAATTACGACACTTAGCTAACATTATTTAATGATTATATGTTGATGGAAAGAAAAGAGAATTCCTTTAACTAATAGATTCATGGGCATGCTAGGATAGTAACCAAATATCTCATGTAATCTCCAAACACAAGTACGCCACCAAGTATAATATTTGAGGCCGAACTAATCTTGAAATCACTTACTTATAAACATCCTACAGTAGTATTCCTATTTTAATCTATAAGCAAAAAATACATCTTTTATGCCTCTTTAATATCATTGTTTCAATTAAAGAGAATAGAATCACTATGTACCACATAACATCCATTTATTGGGAATAATCCATTTTTGAGTGAGGTATTAAAATACAGTGCCATGACTTCAAAATAGGAGCAAAATAAGGATATAAAAAAGAAAAAAAAAAAGCTTTAGCATTTTCATGTACTCTAGCTTTCATAAATTTTAAAAACTGTGCATATATATTTAAAACTAAAAAAACGAATACCGCAGATTCCAACAAACTCTAAAGTAAAAAAAAATAAAAAATAAAATAAAATAAAACTAATGCAGGGGTAATAACATGTTCAGTGAATAAACAAATCAATAAAGTTTTTATAATAAATGTATCCATAGCATGTTAACTTTAAGTGATTCCTAATATATATAAAAAAATCAAATGGAAGAAACAGAGACTAAACATTAGAACAGAGGAATGACGAAAATACTCAAAACAAATTACATACTACAATAGAAAACGAAGAGAGATGTATACTGACCTTCTTCGGGGCAGTGAACTAGGACGTCGGCCTCGACTACTCGGTACCTCGGATGTCCACGAATGGTAGAAATAAAAGGTTGTTGCAACTCCAAATCAAAGCAGAGAGAGGAAAAGATGTAAATATGGTATACGAGAGAATTGATTTATTTATTTATTCTTAGATAGATAAGATAAGTGAGCTATAAGAGATGGTGCGGCTGAAAAACTTGTCCAAAATAGACACTTTCTCCTAATACTTATAGAATGGAATTAGGGTTCTTGATTTGGGCGGGATTTCGTTAAAATCAAGTCAAAAGAGCCGTTTGAATTTTGAATGTTTTAGATGAAATCTCTCTTCACGTGATTGACCAGACAGTAGCATGAAAATGGAGTACTCAACCTCTGTGCATAGTTGACAAAATTTGTTGCTTTTCCGAAAATGGAGGGAAGAAAGGTATGGTGCAGGTGTA
>NW_026035109.1:0-7259 GCF_019186545.1 Solanum stenotomum
TTTTGAGAAAAAGACTAAGTAAGTGTGTATATATATATATATATATATTCAGGTTTTGATTAACATTTTTAAAAGTTTATTTGAGAAAGATACTTTAACTTACAACAATTTTAAAATGAATAAAAATGTGATTAAATGAAAAGCATTAAAGAACATCTCTTTTTAAGAACCAAAGTTTTAACTTAATTGAAAATATAAAATTTTGACCAATATATTTGATAAAAATGACTAACTAGAAAGATAACATTTTTTAGTTCATTTGAGAAAAATACTTTAACTTAAAACCACTTTAAAATAAAAATGTGCTCAAGTGAAGTTTTTAAGAACAAAGATTTAACTACAAAATTTGACAAATATTTAATTAATGAAATAAATGACCTTAAAAAAAGGGTATTCAAAACAAACCAACACAAAGAAAGTAGCTCGTCTTTTGGGGAATCTAATTAAGTTAATTAAAAATTATAAAGTTAGAGTTAAACAACGAACAATAAATAACCACAATTAAATAATTAAAGAGGAAGGAGGAAATGAATTTGGGCCAATTTCGCTGAAATTTTGGCCTTTAAACCAATCCCGTTTTTGTATACACCGACTGTATATCAGTGTATATGAGCGCATATATCAGCTCTTTTCATGTATCTCTTGCTTCCGAATACATGTATTTTGCTCCAGCCCTGTGTTCCTACGTTTTTGACCTGTATATCAGTGTATACAGCTGTATACTACCCATTTTGGACGTTCGGAGGTTTGCAATTTCAAATTCCAGCTTTGTGTCCTGCCTTCAATCTGTTCATCATCTTTTCTACTTGCAGTGGGACTGACTCGAGAGGGAGAAAAAATGAATTTGGCCCTTTAATGCCCATTTCGAAATGCGAAGGGGAAAGGATTTGAGTCCACCTTGGACTCCATACGGACTCACATGTAGCGAAATGAGGACAAAAATTAGCATTCATATAAAGCAGTGGCTCCAGATTATATCAACAGATATTTAGCGATAAATAAGGCTAAACTAACACCAACAAAAGGCTAAAATCATACCAAGTCATCTGAGCAATTCACTCATGTTGCATATTAGTAGGAAACAAAAGAAGGATATTCAACAAGTTCTAAAAGAAAAAAAAAATGAATATAAGAAGAAGCATATCAGACAACATTCGAACTATAGCAAATTGATCAATTGTACTTGTCATAACAAGCAAATGATGCCTGTGGCAGAAACTAAAAGAGGACAAATAGATGGACAAAATGTTATATCCTAAAACAATTAAAAAAAAAAAAACTATAGAACTAGTTATTCATTTTGTATGCCAAATTTGGACAATGAATTATGTCAAATTTACTTTAAGTAGAGGAAGGAAACATTGTTAAATATCTATAACTAAACATGGCAGCACCTTTGTTCATACAAATCCATCAAACCTAAGTTCCAAAAGTATAAACAACTATAGCATTCTTGAGAAAAAATAAAATAAAAAAATGGTTGAGTAGTAATATCTAATAATAACAGACTATGTCCAAAGGATATTGAAATTTCCAAATCAAAAGAAAGTGAAATGCTATCTTGATAACCGAAATGGGATTAAACTTAATCAAATGATACATTATATTAGTGGAGTTACAAGCAATGTCATGAATTAAAACCAAATGACATAAACACAATCTCGACTAAATGAGAAGATGGGTCATACACCTCTACTAGGCAAATTCAAATAGTATTAGCAAAATCCATAACAATGAGAATGGAACTAAGGCAGGTCACCAAAACTATAACCTCTTTCTTATCATATTGACAAAATTCGAATCAAACATCGAATAATCCAAACGACGCAGCTGATCAACCCACTGTTGAGATCAAATGAACTTTAAACTATTTTGAACAAGGCAAGACAAAGATCCAACTAATTATATAGATACAAAATTGATCCGATGAATATAGCGACCAACATGTAATATCAAAGTAACTTCCCTGATGTTTGACTCGTGCTTACTACCCAGAGACTCGCAGGGAAAACACATTAAAGCAAAGATTAAAACGAAAAGATCACATACTCTAAATAACCGATCATATACCAAGTATTGAACACACATATCTTGCAACATTGAAAAGTAATATAAGAGGGAGCGGAATTACCTTTCTTGGAGCAGCGAACTAGGAACAACGAGTAGGGGAAAACGATGATTCTTCTACCACGAAATCCGAATACTAATCACAAAAACAAGAGACTTGGGACAGAATTTTGACCCTTTTTTCGAAAACTTAAAATCAGAGAACCAAATGATAAAATTTCTTGAGTGTACTATGACTATCGCCAAACAGAAAAAAAAAAAAAAAAAAAAAAACTCAAACTTCAATGTCTCTTCCTATGCCCCCCTTTGAATGAAAACTAAGAGGGCTATTTATAGAAGGGCGAAAGGGCAGATTTAGGGGGGTAAAACCCGTTTGAATTTTGAATCTATCCATTCCTTTTCGAGCCAACAGTGGAAGGGATGGGGAAAATAGTGACTTCCGCGAAAAGGGGACGACGAAGTGATCGATTAGGGACTGCTAGGGTATGGGTTTGCAGAGTAGTTGGATGAAATTTTCGGATGCAGCGCGATTTTCGCTGGGGTTTTGTCTGAGTCTGGTTCTGCGAAGAAGAAGAGTAACTGGGTGGGGTTGTCTGGCTTTGCACGTTGTTGTTGGATAATGTTAATATTTGGTGGGTTATCTTTGAAGTGGATTGGGCCGGGTCAGAGGAGAAAAGGGTTGGGTCGGCTGGGAACTGCTGGAAGGGAAAAAAAATTAGCAAAAGATGTGGGTTGGGAATTAATTTGAGTTGGATTGGAATTGGAATTGGGCTGATAAATAGGCCCAATTTTGAGTCTTATATGGGTTTAAGATTTTATGGAAAGTCGCTAAATGAATTGCAGAATTAGCCACGTAAAGTTTTAAAATTTAGCCAATTTGAGTTAAGTTGATGACTTCGGCTAAACTTAAATAAGACGAATTAGTATTATTAACTAACGAGTTTCTTAATCTTGACGAAATAAAATAATTAATTTACATATAAACCAAATGATTTAGAATTATAACTATAATTTAAACTAAACTAATTTAATAGAATATTTCATTAAAATAAAATCCTTTTGAGATAATTTTCGATATTTATAAATAACGTGATTGTAAAAATATACATATTTATTATTTAACATTATTAAAATTATTAAAGGACGAAATTTCTTTGGAAATAACTTGAAAGTATTTTGAATAATTTTATAAAACTCATTACTTCAAAATTTATAACCATCATTAATAAAATATTTAAAATATAAAGTCTTTTTGAGATGATTTTTAAATACTCATGAAATACATTAATCATATCCATAATTATATAAACATATATATTATTTAAAAATTATAAAAGTGACAAAACTATTTAAAATAACTTGTAAACTATATATTTTTTTTGAAGTTTTTATGAAACTAGTTATTATAAAATCGTTTGAAATTGAAGAAGCTTGATAATTAATTTATATTGTGGAGGGTCAAAATTGGTTGTCAACAGCTGTCCCTCGTTTGACTTGGATAGATGAAAGGAATTCGAGGCAAATGAAATTGACGAATCCAATTTTGACCGACCACATTCATCTTTAGGAAAAGGATTTTGGTACGGATTTTAGGAATTATGGCTGAACCTCGATATTAGGTTTCCTACATATCTCAGGCTATATGAGAATTCAGGCCACTTGTAGTTCGATACGCTTGATTTGACGCACGATTATCAAAGGGTTCAAAAGCTATCTTGATATCGAATTATGAAGAGATCGGATTGCTCGAGAATAAGATTCAAGAGAGAATGTCGGAATCCAACCGAGTTTTCAACATTGAGCCCGCCTACATATCCTTAGACCTTAGGGATCAGGTTGTTTGTAGTTCGACTCGATCGATTGAATAGAAAATCTATTATGCTAGATAACCTTTGTTTTTGGAAGAGTGACAAGGTAAGTCGAGTATGAAAAAGAGGCTTGCAACCTCTTAGCTATGAATGTGGCGCGCTTCACATCCATAATTAAGAACTTACATGGACGTAATTTCCAAATCTCTTGGTGTATTGTCACTCAGATTGGAAAGCTGCTTTCGGAGGAAACCAAAAATTTTTGGATGTGAAACTGAAACCGACAGACTCAAAGATAAACCCACATGCCTTCTGATAGGGGTGTGGTTTGATTGTGGTGGAAGTCACTCCTCAACTCGCGTCCTAAGAGTTTGGTACTCCTCTTTGGACTATGTCCCAGTTCGCTGCTAAGAAAAAGTTCCACGTTATGCTGCATCCTTTTTTATGTCGTCCGCACCGTGTTGACACTTAATTTCTCTCCTTGAGCATTTGACATCAACTTCTTTCAGTTTGACGTAAAGCAAATAAAGCTCGTATCTCATATTTTCAATATAATTCTTCAATATACTCTTCTTTTGATATCGAAGCAGCAATAGATTGATGTAATATATTGGTGGTTCTCTTGATGGTCTGAATATGCAATGACCATTTGGCAATTTAAATATGAATGGCATTCTCGGCGGTTTGAATATGAAATGGCCCTCTTGACAATGTGAATGTGAATGGCCCTCTCGGCAGTTTGAATTAAAATGGCCCTCTCGGCAATTTAAATATGAATGGCTTTCTTGGCAATTTAATATGCAATGGCCCTCTCGGCATTTTGAATATGAATGGCCCTCTCGGCGGTTTGAATATGCAATGGCCCTCTTGGCAATTTAATATGTGATGGCCCTCTCGGCATTTTGAATATGCAATGGCCCTCTTGGCAATTTAATATGAATGGCCTTCTTGGCAATTTGAATATGAATGGCCCTCTCGGCAATTTAATATGCGATAGCCCTCTCGGCACTTTGAATATGAATGGCCTTCTTGGCAATTTAAATATGAATGGCCCTCTTGGCAATTTAATATGCGATGGCCCTCTTGGCCTTTATATAGGATGACCCTCTTGGCAATATAAATATGAATGGCCCTCTCGGCAATTTAATATGCGATAGCCCTCTCGGCATTTGAATATGTAATGGCCCTCTTGGCAATTTGAATATGAATAGCCCTCTTGGCGGTTTGAATATGTAATGACTATGAACGTCGTCTTTCATCAATATTTGATATGATGATAGGTACTTTTTATCATAGCATCATTTTCATCGGTATCTCGCAACCTTAAGTGGTAGATACTCTTTTTTAATCTGTCAAATACCTCTTTGATCAAGTGAAGATGTTACACTCACTAATAGATATTCGTTGGATATGTTCTCCTGAACTAGTTGGTTGATAAATATAGCTCATTTGCTGATCTTATTATACCCTGCATCCATAAAAACATGTTAGTTTTGGAACACCGATCTGTGTTGAAGTCGCCTTGCTCCTGGTCTCATTATCTCTGGAACTTTGTCTGGTAGGTCCATTGAATCGCAGTAGACAAAAGACAAGATCATATTTAGATTAAAACATTTGCTAGGTATGAAGTTTTGAAAAAATAGTTTTAAAGAAAATCTCTGCCAATTAACTGTCACGACATGCACGACACGAACAAAACCCTTTGTCTCAGATTTCGACATGATAGGTAGTTTGCTGGCAAATTAAAACCCTTAAGAACACGTCGATTTGAGGCAATTGAAGTTGACTTCGAAGGTCCAAGTATCCTTGATGGAATTTTTGAGGTCCTTCTCAAAAATTCTGTCCCAGTTAGATGTTTCAAAAACAAATCTGATGATGATCACGGGAGTCTTGAATTTGAGATCTTCTCAAAATTATTTCCAGTTGCACATTTCGATATGATCCTTGACTCTTATTTGTAGAAAATGACTCTTCTTGTAGAATTTTTGAGGTCCTTTCAAAAATTCTGTCCCAGTTTCCATTGTGAGGGGGAATGGAAATCTTATTGGGAATATGACCGAGCCCTTGTGGCACCTACGTATCCCGTTGAGGCAGGAATCAGGTCAAACGTAGTTCCCATCTCGAGAATTGACAAAAAATAGAAAGTTTGCTAAGGAAACGACCGAGGCCGACATAGACCGCCTACGTATCTCATTCTTTGAGAATTCAGGTCGAACGTAGTTCAAGTATTAAGAAAACATTACAAATTGATAAATGGGTGACCGAGGCCGACATAGGCCGCCTACGTATCTCATTTTTGAGAATTCAGGTCAGACGTAGTTCATTGCAAGAGGGATAAAATCTAAAACGACGCGATTACAAGCAAAATAGAACGATTACAAGGAAATGACAAGAAAATACAAACTGAAGTTTCACACATAGTATCTCTTAACGGCATCTGAATTGATAGCTTTGCACCACACCTGACCGTCCATCTCCGCTAGAACCAAAGCTCCTCTTGATAGTACTTTGTGGACAACATACGGTCCTTGCCAGTTAGGTGCAAACTTTCCTTTGTATTCGTCCCGATGAGGGAAAATGCATTTCAACACCAATTGTCCTACCTCAAATGTTCGAACTCTTACTTTCTTATTGAAAGCACGAGTCATTCTCTGTTGATACAGCTGGCCATGACAAACGACACTCATTCTTTTCTCATCAATCAATGCCAATTGCTCATATCGGTCACGAATCTATTCGGCATCGCTCAATCCAGCTTCCTGAATAATCCTTAAAGATGGTATCTCAACTTCAGCTGGTATCACTGCTTCTGTTCCGTATACCAATAGGTAAAGGAGTTGCTCCAGTTGAGGGTCGGATTGTGGTGTGGTAGCCTAGCAAAGCATAAGGCAAATTTTCATGCCAACATTTGTAGTTGTCAATCATCTTTCTCAGTATCCTCTTGATATTCTTATTAGCAGCTTCTACAGCTCCATTCATCTGGGGACGATATGCAGTTGAATTGCGATGGGTAATTTTGAATTGTTCACATGTCTCTTTCATCAAGTGACTATTCAGATTTGCTCCATTGTCTGTGATGATAGACTCTGGAATTCCAAAACGACATATCAAATTGTTGCGAACAAAATCGGCCACAACTTTCTTTGTCACAGCTTTGTAGGAAGCAGCTTCGACCCACTTTGTGAAGTAATCAATGGCGACCAAAATGAACCTATGACCATTGGAGGCGGCAGGCTCAATAGGTCCAATAACATCCATGCCCCAGGCTGCAAATGGCCAAGGGGAACTCATCGCATTGAGCTCGTGGGGTGGTACTTTGATCAGATCTCCGTGTACCTGGCATTTATGACATTTTTGGACAAACCGGCCACAATCATTTTCCAT
>NW_026035109.1:8138-12217 GCF_019186545.1 Solanum stenotomum
TCCATCCTCGAAATGAGATGTGTTGTATAAGCCGACAGATAATGTCTCAATTTCTGAGCAACCCAAGTCAAAGCACAACAAGTTTTCTCTAAAAGGGTGTAACGGGCCTCATAGGACGTGAACTTCTTGCTCAAATAGTATATAGCTTTCTCCTTTCTTCCGGTCTCATCATGTTGTCCCAACACACACCCGAATGCATTGTCAGAGACGGATAAATACAATAGCAAAGGAGTGCCTGCACGTGGTGGCACCAACACTGGTGGATTCGAAAGGTAACTTTTGATGGTGTCAAAAGCCTTCTGACATTCTTCGGTCCATTCGGTTGGGGCATCTTTTCGTAGTAACTTGAATATGGGCTCACATATCACCGTCGATTGAGCTATGAATCGACTGATGTAATTCAGTCTCCCCAGAAAACTCATTACTTCCTTCTTAGTCTTTGGAGGAGGTAAGTCTTGAATTGCCTTGATTTTGGAAGGATCAAGCTCGATACCTCTTCTGCTAACTATGAATCCGAGTAACTTCCCTGCAGGCACTCCAAATGCACATTTGGCTGGGTTCAACTTCAAACCATACCTATGTAATCTGTTAAAGAACTTTTCCAAGTGTGTCAGGTGATTCAAACTCTCGCGGGATTTTATGATGACATCGTCCACATACACCTCAATTTCTTTGTGGATCATATCATGGAAAATGGTGGTCATAGCTCTCATGTAAGTGGCTCCAGCATTCTTAAGGCCGAACGACATCACTCGATAATGGTAGACTCCCCAAGGTGTGATGAATGCTGTTTTTTCTGCATCTTCTTCATCCATTAGAATCTGGTGGTATCCCGCAAAGCAATCCACAAAAGATTGCAACTCATGCTTAGCACAATTATCTATGAGTATGTGGATGTTTGGCAAAGGAAAATTATCTTTTGGACTTGCTTTGTTGAGATCCCGATAATCCACACATATCCTGATTTTTCCATCTTTCTTTGCCACTGGAACAATGTTAGCCAACCAAGTGGGATACTTGGTCACTTCAACGATTTTTGATTCGATCTTCTTCATGACCTCCTCTTTTATCATTAAACTCAGATCGGGCTTGAACTTTCTGGTTTTCTGCTTTACTGGACAGTACTCTGAATTGATAGGCAGCTTATGGGAAACAATATCAGTGCTTAACCCTGGCATATCATCATATGACCAGGCAAACACATCGATGTATTGTCTGAGCAGCTTGACCAATTCTTTTCTTTCTGTTGCTGCCAAATGGACATTGACTCGGGTTTCTCTGATCGACTCGTCATCTCCCAAGTTTACTGTCTCTGTTTCATCCAGGTTAGGCTTTTTATCGTCTTCAAGTTGCCTCAAGTCCTCGGTAAGGTGTTCAAGCATCATAGTTTCCTCATCATATTCTTCACATTCATCTTCATCGACCTTACTTGGTTCGCCGTGTTCGTGACATGTCATGACATTAGCAGGTTTAGATTCATTTTTACTGAAAAGAACAACAGATCAACCATGTTAGATAGAAAGAGTTTAAATGTATTTGTTGCAGAATAATTCGCAATGACAAGATAATCAGTTTAAAATAAACGAGGTTTTCATTGAAATTTTTAAAAAAGGCGTACAAACTTTGGTCATGACTCATGAGTCATTTCCTTTTTAAACATTACTATGAAAAATAAAGTGACATAAATGGTGGTTTCGGGCCTCGTCCGAACAACACCGATTTTCAAAAAATAAACTTCAAATCTTGTCTTTGTCTACCAAGCTATTCGATGGATCATAAGTGGAGTGGCCATCCAATTCTGCAACATCTCTCCAGGTCCGGCATCTCGGATGGTGGGTGTTGTTGTGCATTCTACCGAGATCACATCACAATCTTCTTCATCAAACAATCTTCCCATCCCTTCCACTAGATCATCAATCTCAGGCTCTAAAGCTTTAGCAACAAATGACTGGTACAATGCTGGAATAGGCTTCGGTATATCACAGTCATGTTTCTTCCTTGTTTCTGCTTCAAACAATTCTTCCTTTGTTGGGGCATAATCGATACCGAATCGGAAATTTTGAAGTGGTATAGGAAGAGGTTCAGATATGCCATCCAAATTCTTGCCTAACCCACGCCCAGGTTCAAAACCACTTCTCAGCATAGTTGTGGCTAACATTTTATACACTTGAGGCATTAGCATCTGCGGCATCGTACCTTCAAAAGCAGCATTCATTATCTCCACCATGTGAAAGTCAGTACCCTGAGAAGACTCTTCAATAACTGGAATGGAGAGACCAGGGTAACTACGATTACTCCCTTCACCATGGATGACGATTTCATGATCCTCCCAAATGAATTTCAAAAGTTGATGCAATGTGGATGGGACTGCTCCAACAACATGGATCCATGGTCTTCCTAGCAATAAGTTGTAACTTGTAGATATACCCATCACCTGGAATTCAGTGACAAATTCTGCAGGCCCTATTTGGATACACAGGCCTATTTCCCCCATGGTCTCTCTTTGCGAACCATCAAACGCCCTTACATTCATGCGACTTTGACGGATTTTCCCTACATCATAATTTAGCTGAGTCAGGGTTGATAATGGGCAGATATTGAGCCCTGAGCCATTATCAATCAATACTCGAGCTACAAACTTATCCCTGCATTTGACGGTGATATACAAGGCACGATTGTGCATCACCCCTTCGAGCGGCAACTCTTCTTCTCGGAAAGAGATTTGATGACTCCCAATGACATGACTTACCATGGTGGCCAGATTCTCACCACTTGTTCCCGTCGGCACATATGCTTCATCAAGTACCTTCAACAGTGCTTTTCAATGGTACTCGAAACTCATTAATAGAGCCCAAACAGAAATTTGAGCGGGAGTCTTCTCTAAATGCTTGACAATGGAATACTTCTTGGGCTGCATTCTTCGCCAAAACTCTTCAGCCTCACCTTCTGTGATCGGCCTTTTCTGGTTCTCCTTTCTTCGTATCTCTTGAGTTAGTTCTTCTGGAATGTAGCATCTTCCAGAGCGTGTCATCCCTTGTGCGGTGGCCGCCTGGACAACAAATCTTTTTTTGGACTGCTCATTGCTTCTTTCTTTCACCAAAGCAAATGCCTGATGAGGTGCAGTTATTACAACAAACTCTGGATGGGCCTTTATGGTCAATGAGGCCACTGTTGGTATAAGTGAGTTGACAGCTGCTTCACCGATAGTCCCATTAGCAAGCCAATCTTCTTCTCTTTCAATCATGTTGATGGTAGCTCCTCCATGATTCGGCAATGGGTTAAGGTTCACATTGGGGGCAGGGGCTTGGAGAGTGATGACCCTGTTATCGATCAAGTCTTGAATCTTATGTTTCAGATTGATACATCCTTCTGTATCATGTCCTGCCCCTCCAGAATGGTACGCACAATGTTGATCTGCTCGGAAGAACTTTGTTGTGGGATTAATTGCCCTTGCGTCTACTGGTTGGATCAATCCTGCCGCTCTTAGACGCTCAAAGAGTTGGGTACGTGTTTCTGCCAAAGGAGTGAAAACTCTGGGAGGCTTTCTTTCGAGGTTAGGACGGGGTAGATTGTTGACATTTGGGTTGTTTTGTCCGGGATTTTGGTAGACTGGTGCATTGGCTTGGTGATTTGGTAGTGTTAGTGGTTGATTTTGGTAGATGGGCGGTGGTGCTTGGTAGTTCTGTTGTGCATAGTAGATTGGGATTGGAGCTTGTGGAGATGGTGGGTAAATATTTGAAGTGGGGAATCGGTTGGAGTTTCCAATGGCAGAACCAGACCTAAAATACTTTTGCAGCCTTGGCCTCGGGCTAAAAGATACAGCAGACACATCTTCTTTCTTTTTCCTAGCGAATCCTGTGGCCATGGATGGTGAGGATTTGTTTGCGGCCTGCAAGGCAATGAGACTTGTAACCTTTCCAGACTTGAGGCCATCCTCTATTGCTTCTCCTATTCTAATCAGCTCCGAAAACTTCTGTCCCATCATGGGCAACATCCTTGAGCTCGAATAAAAGCAGAGGTTATTTCGCTTTCCGTCATCACAGGTTGTACATTTGCAGCTTCTTTCCTCCAACGACACG
>NW_026035110.1:0-461 GCF_019186545.1 Solanum stenotomum
GTTAATATGTGTATATAGTCTATTTTTATGCGAAAATGGAGAGTAGGTAGAATATGATGATGACGATGATGAAATTTCGCAAACTTTGGATCATGGATGTAAGATTTTATGTATCCTCAAGTATGGAATGTGAAATCTTTAGAATTTAGTTATCAAATTTGCACCAATACGCGCATTTGCATATCGTGTTTGGAATTCATTTGCGGACAGATAGATCCTTTACTTCCCCGGTGTTTTTTTACTTTTTCTAAATTGGATAAGATAAAGGAAATATAAATCAAGTCAGGTACACTTAAATATATTTATTTTTGTTACTAGATACAATAAAATAGAAAGAGGCGAGCGAGATATAAACTTATAGGGTATGATCTATAACAAATTACACCTAACATGTCGGATACATGTATCCAAAGTCCAAAATCTAGTAAGATTCATAATATTACAAACTAGCGTAAATCATC
>NW_026035111.1:0-275 GCF_019186545.1 Solanum stenotomum
GGGCCTGACCATTTTGAGATTGAAAGCCATGATCATCAACTCCCTTGTTCTTCCAGTTTAGTGGTTTCCCATGAATCTTCCAACACGTTTCACGGGTGTGCCAATATTTTTTGCAATGATCACACCATGGCTTTTTCTTTTTGTCCTCTTCATTCTTCACTGTTACAAGAGCTGAAGAGTCTATGACAGGTTTTAGTTCAACATTTAAATCAGGTTTTAACATAACTTTCCTCCCAGTTTCCTCTCTCCTAATTTCAGAAAAAGTTTCACGAAGT
>NW_026035112.1:0-614 GCF_019186545.1 Solanum stenotomum
TTAACGTACCATTTATCAAAGTTCGGGGATAAATTCGTCCTTTTTCCCTATTAAATATTATTCATAACTATTGTATGTTTCATTTTTCATAATTCTTAATAATATTTAAAATATTATAATAAATAAATGTAATAATAAAGACATAATAAAAACTTCAATTTTGTTTGTACGAAATCAGAGTTTGTATAGAAAATTAGTACTCTTATAAAAGATAGAGGAAATTAAAACATATAAAATATTTACAACGTAATACAATATATTGTTATTTCAACATATTACCTCTTTTCCATTTACTTCACCACGATGAATATTTTGTTCTACTATATACATATACAAAAAAATACATTATATTTTATCTGTTTAAAAAAAATGAAAAAAACGTATGATATTGCAGATGAAGAGAAATATTAATATTATTTATATATTCGATATTAAGCTAAATATAAATATTACATATTATTATCTTATAAATATTTCATATAGCTGCGCGAAGCGTGGATACTTTCACTAGTTATCTATATTTAAGAATATTCAATAAATATTGACATCGTGAAGTTGATATTATTTAAATTAAATAATAATTTAAATATATTGACCTCTTAAGGTCAGTATTT
>NW_026035113.1:0-373 GCF_019186545.1 Solanum stenotomum
GGTTCTTAGAACTTAGGGGATTTATAGGATTTCTAGGGTCTTGGGTTTTTAAATGTTTTGGGTTTTAAAAGTTTTTTAGGGTTTCTTTTAATTCATAAAGTTTAGGGTTTCTTAGGGTTTAGCCCTAAGGTTTAGGCGGAACGGTTTAAAATTTCTTTGGGTATAAGGTCTAAGTTTTTATTTAAGGGTTTTTAAGGTTTAAGGTATATGTTTTTATTGAATTTTTCAGGTTTAGGATTTTAAAAGGAAATTTTCAAGATTGTTATGATTTTTGACTGTTTAGGGGTTCTTACGGCTAAGGGTTTCAAATTTAGAGTTTTTAGGGATTAGGGATAATAAGGAGGATTTTAGGTTTAGTGTTTTTTAAAGGTGT
>NW_026035114.1:0-321 GCF_019186545.1 Solanum stenotomum
GGTGCTTTGTCTGTGGGTTGAGATTGCAACTTCGGCTTGAGACCCAGTCCTTAGTTTCTGCGGGTCGATCTTTTTAAGACGTAGTTGACCATGCTAGTACTATGGAGCATCTTCGTCGCGAGGCCCAAGGGGGTAGCGAGAAGAGGGCTAGGCTTGAGGGCAGCTACAGCGACTCCCGCCCCAGGTCCAGAGATTTTCATTACAGGGCCGGACGACGGTTTCGACAGGGTCAGTCTAGCAGACCTACACAGGCCTCTCTTCAGGCATCAGATGGTGGTCGGGGTGAGGCTAGATCGAGTCAGGGCCACGAGGTGTTTCAGT
>NW_026035115.1:0-1149 GCF_019186545.1 Solanum stenotomum
GGCTGTTTGCCTTTATGTTGTGCTTGAAGCGCCGCTTCTGCTACTTCTTCATCTCTTATACTTGATCTTTGTTCTTGGGCTTGCAACTTGCTGATCAGTTCTGCCACAGATAAAGTCTTCAAATCACAAGATTCTTCTATTGCTGAAATCTTGGACTCAAACCTTGTTGGTAAGCTTATCATCATCTTCTCCACCACCCTTGAATCTGGAAAGGTTTCACCAAACAACCTTACTTTGTTTACAATCTCCATAAGTTTGGCAGAATACTCTTTCACAGTATCACCTTCTTTTATCCTTAACATCTCAAATTCTCTTTTGAGAGTTAAGAGTTTGACAGCCTTCACTCTGTCACTTCCATCAAACTCCTCTTTTAGTTTCTCCCATACTTCTTTAGGTGTTTCACAAGCCATTATTCTTGTGAAAATCACATCTGAAAGTGCTGAATGAAGACATGTGAGAGCCTTGGGTTTCCTTGACTTTGCATCTTCATAATTTTTCATTTGTGCAACAGTTGGATTTGGTCCAAGTGGAAGAGGATCATCTTCAGTTTCAATTGTTTCCCATAGACTAAGAGCTTTGAGATAAGCCTTCATCTTTATCACCCATATGCGATAATTTTCTCATGTAAACATAGGAGGGCCTGCACCCAAGAAGCTGTTGGATGCCATGTTACTGCTGCTCAACTCTCACCTTAGAAGGAGAAAAAAAAAACCTTAGCCTTCTTGCCTTGACAGATCCCTCAAGAAGAAGGGCTCTTGATACCACTGTTAGGATTTGAAACTTTTAGAGAAGAAAATAAGGTTCAGCAGCAGAAACTTTCATTCATTTTCAGGTTTTGAAAGCATACACACATATATCTACATAAGCTTTTCCAAAGTTAGTAGAGGACCATACATATCTAACCACTATTGACTTTCTTACAAAACATATTCCATAAAACAAGGACTACCTTTCCTTTACATACTTAACATAATATTTAAGAAAATAACAATTAAACAAAAAGACATCTAGAAATATCTCATTTTCTAACAAAAACTTGGCCTCCTTGCCTAGCAGATGATTTTGGCACTCAAAATTGTATGTGCTCCAATAACAAGATGCATAACTAAATTCCTTGGAATCCATGACTTGAAATGGTCATGATTATCA
>NW_026035116.1:0-993 GCF_019186545.1 Solanum stenotomum
AAATTAGGAAGAAAAACAGAGGATTTTTGTGTTTTTTACCAAAAAATATAGGGAAAGATTTAAGCGCAAGTGTTTAAAATACACACTTAATACACTTCGAAAGGAGCGGATACAATAGTTTTGTGGTTTGGGTTCGATTTCCTGTCCAGATTTTTGAATCCCTGTTTGGTGTTCGACTTCCTGTGGTGAAGACCATCGCCTCTGCTCGTTTGTCTCGGCCTCGCTGCTCAAGAAGAGGTAAACTTCCATCTCTCCCAAAGCTCATATTGTCTTTATGAGTTGATTTAGACGTTAAGTCTCGATAGGATTTTTGATTTGTTCGTTTGCTATCCCCTCTGTTTGTTTATTTCTTTTGTTACATTAAGTCGTTACATGTTGTCTCTCTGTCGTTATTGTTCAAATTTTGGGCCATGGGTAATGTTTCTCTATTTGTTTATATCGAGTTTCTGGATGCGGTTGTCTCGTTATGCTGTTTCCAAATTCTGATCGTAATTAGCCTCAAAATGTTGTGAATTTGTATTAGTAATCAGCACTCGGCATCATATCACTTTCTCTTCGATTTGAGCTAAGGGTTCAAGTTAGCATGTATAGTCATATGAGCTTGCTTTGTGTTTCCATTACTCTTCATTAAAATGTGTTTGCCGTACAAATAGAGGTTGCGTAATTATCATGAGATTTGTTCTTCTCAATCTCCAAAATGGCTTGTTATTTGTTAGTCCTGTCTCGTTATCGTACTTGTTCGATGTTAAGTTTGGTTTCTGTAGCAAAAGTAATAAGTCGGAAGTGATTTGGCTTAGTTTGTTGTATCGGAAGTTTAAATGGTCATGTACTGTTTGCGGAATCCCCCTTTGCCTTACCGACCCTTCTGTTTGTTTGCTCTTTTGCCATTCTCGTGTTAGTCTTCCAATTTATGGTAAAGCATGGTAGCTTACATTATACTTTGAAGTCGTACTAGTCTCAACTTATACATATGACTAGCAAATTGTTTATCAA
>NW_026035117.1:0-6675 GCF_019186545.1 Solanum stenotomum
GATAATTTTCTCACATTTTCGTGTGTGAGCTCATGAATATTTTGGTAATATGATTTTTGGTTGATTTTTTTTCAAAACATTTTCAGGACCTTCCTTAATGACCTAGGGGAACAGTACATATAGCCTTACCATGATCGATAACATATTTTTAGCATTTAGGGGCCACTCAATAGGAATTAGGCAATTTTCTTATTATTATTTTTTGTGTGTTTGCTATGAATATTTTTGGTTATATGATTTTTTGTAGATTTTTTCCAAAACCTTTACTGGACTCTCCGTAATGACTTGGGGAAACAAAACATATAATTAAGCTCACAATGATCCACGATATATTTTTAGAATTTAGAGGTCACTCAACAGGAATTATGCAATATTCTCAGATTTTCTTGTGTGTTAGCCCATGAATATTTTGGTGACATGGTTTTTGGTCGGTGTTTTTTCATGAGACCCTCCGTAATGACCTTGGGAAACAATACATATAGTCTTACCATGATTCACGATATTTGTTTAGCATTTAGGGGTTACTCAACAGGAATTGTTCGATTTTTTCATTTTTCGTGTATTTTAGTCCATAAATATTTTGGTAATATGATTTTCGGTCAATTGTTTACAAAAATCTTTATAGTATATCGTCCATAATGACCTGGGGGGAAAGTATGCATAGCCTCACTATGATCCACGACATATTTTATCCTCTCGGCCCAAATAAATATGGTAATAGATGAGAAGATGAAAATGAGAAAACAATGTGTGTTTTTTTTTTGTAAAATATTTTTCTTATTTATTTAAGTTAAAATTCATGTCTCTTTGTTTTTTAAAAAATAATAAAAATTGGTGTGTAAATTGCATACTTATTTTATGTTTGAGTGCAAAAATCTTCTTGGAGCGTCGAGGTGATAAAGGGACTCGATTTGGATGTTCAACTAAAATGTCTGAACTAGTTTAGAAAATTATCTATGTATTAAGTTTTTTAAAAGATGAAAAAGAAAATAAACAATTTATGTTAAAAAAGAGAATAAAATTATCAAAAAAAAAAACTTTTTCTCTTAAGCAAAATTCACTAACTCTAAATACTATATTATGGATATCATGCTATTATTTTCTTCTGGATAGAAAGGTTCCTCAATTTATACAATTTCCTAAAAAAATAATTAATTAATTTTCCTTATAGAAGTAAAAACCATTCATGATAAATAGTTTATTCTTTTCTCTAGAAAACAAAATATTCCTAATAAAGTAGGAAAAATAATCCAAAATTTGGTAGTGTTGATTATACATTGCTTGAATAGCAAAAACATTTAAAAATAATTTTAAACAACTAAAGAAGATTTCACTATAAACATATTGAAAACCCATCGAAAATATTCCCAAAAGAGTCCTAAGATTATCATAGACATTTTATAAATGCTAATAAGAAATTAATTATTAATCTCAATATGTACAATGGATATACATTAGACACATCTATATATAAAGAGAGCACAATTTTTTTTTTCCAACATTACAAAAATATTATATATCTTGGTATAAGAAAAAAATGCATCAAAAAATGGTCTTTCACTTGGTTCTTTTGATGATATTTGTTGTTGCTGCAAATGGTCAAACAGTCATTATTCAATGTGATCAAGCTTCTTGCTCAAAAAAATGCCAAGATGCTTATGGACCCAAATTAATTAAAGCTTATTGTAAGCAAACAATATTTGGAAATTTTTGTATTTGTGAACACAATCCAGTCATCCATAAAGGATCAAGGAAGAGTTTACATATGTTATAAATGAAATAAGAAAATAAAATTATTTATATTTCATGTCTTTTTTATGATTACACTTTCTACTATTTTAATTCGATTTCTCTGAATTAGCTATTCTATTTTGTAATGTTTAATTTTTACATATACATAAGAAAAGAAGAATTATATTTTTGTGTCTCATTTAATTTAATTGAGAAATGTCTAAGGGCGAATAATATTAGTGGTACATGGTACGAAACTCAATGAGTATATTATATAACGCTCATTAATCATTTATCCCTTTTCACACAATACAATGCTTTGCTACTATCAACATGGGGCGCCGGGGGGGGGGNGGGTGTTTAACGTGGTTCTTAGGTGTTTTTTATTTTTGGAAAAATGATTCAAGTGAATAACCAGGCTAACACATTGTGAGTTTTGATTACTGCCAAAGATCTGATGATTAGAGGTGTACAAGTCAAATTGAACCGACAAATTAAATTAAATAAAAAAAAATAATTTGTAATTTGGTTTGGTTGGTTTGATGTTGAAAAAAAAAATTGACCATTCTTGATTTGATTTGGTATTCAAAGAAAAAAAGTCAAATCGAACTCAAACCAAACCGACATAATATAAATATATAATTTTATTTTATTTATAGATAAAAAATATTATTTATAATTTAATTTGTTAATATATTTTTAGTTAGTTTATAGTTTTCAATGTTTATATATATTATTTCAAATTTAGGCTTGCAAAATTTTGTAAATATTTTATTTTATACTAAAATCAGAAGTTACAATAATATTGCTATAGTTTTTCAAATTCAAAGTTAATAATTTACTTTGTAAACATTTCGTTTTGCATTCAGTTTGATTGTAGCCTTTGATCTTATTAATTTAACATAATGAATGTTGGTATTTCAAAAAAAAATATTTTGTACTCATGTGAATTTTATCGTCTTTTCGAAGATTTCTATTCATTTAACATTTTTTGAGTTTAGCTTATCACACAGGTAAGTGAAAATATATTTGATCTCTTTTTCAAACACCGTATGTTGTAAAAAATCGAAAAACCAAAAAAACCGACTAAAGTCAAAATCGAAAAAACCCGACTTTATGTGGTTTGATTTGATTTTCAGATTTAATAAATTGACATAATTGGTTTAGATTTTTTTTTAATGAAAAATTAAACCAAACCAACCTGTGTATACTTCTACTGATGATCATTGTCGTCAGATTTTGAAAATTTGAGTTTTTTTTCAAATATTCTTAACATACTAACTTTTGATTTTTTTTTTTTAAAAAAAATCGATGAGAGTTTGTAGTTTGTTTGATTTCATTTTTTTTTTTATATATTCAAAACTCAAAAGAAAATTAGATAAAATTTGAGTCCCTAATTTTCATATACATCGAATAATTGCAAGACAAATATTTCCGGCAATTTAGTGATGATTTTTTAAAACAATTTGATTTGGATTTTTCATTGATTTGAATTTCTCATAGGAGTTTTTGGTTGATTTGGTTTAAAAGAAAGTCTTTGTTGGATTTTAAGATGAAAGTAGGTCTAATTTGAGAGGTTGGGTGTTAATGGTGGAAGAAGGTTTAGAAATAATGAAAAAATAATGAAAAAGTATTGAAATTTTAAAAGAAAAAAAAGATTTAAATGATAAATATAGTGTCAGACGCCTGTATTTAATTTTTTGGACAAAAAATATTTTTGACTTTTAAAGAAGGTAATAATTCCACTTAGAAAAAAATACTTGGGGGGGGGGGGGGNTAGAAATTGGGGTGGGGGTGGGGATTTTACAAAGTATTCTTCTTTTTTCTTATTTTAAATATATGGTGATAGATGAGAAGATTAAATCTTATGGTCAATAGTTTGTCCTTTGTTGAAGAAAACAAAAGGTTTCTTATAAAGTAAGGAAATTAATCCAATTTTTTTAGTGTTGACTGTCAACAACAAAAATACTTAACTTGACACCATAAAAGAATTAAACAATTAGATGGATATTTCACTATAAACATATTGAAAACCATTCAAAATATTCCCAAAAGAGTCCTAAGATTATTATAGACATTTCATAAATGCTAATAAGAAATTAATTATTAATCTCAGTATGTACAATGGATATACATTAGACACATCTATATATAAAGAGAGCACAATATTAATTTTTTCCAACATTACAAAAATATTATATATCTTGATATAAGAAAAAATGCATCCAAAAATGATCTTTCACTTGGTTCTTTTGATGATTTTTGTTGTTGCTGCAAATGGTCAAACAGTCATTATTCAATGTGATCAAGCTTCTTGCTCAAAAAAATGCCAAGATGCTTATGGACCTAAATTAATAAAAGCTTATTGTAAGCAAACAATATTTGGAAATTTTTGTATTTGTGAACACAATCCAGTCATCCATAAAGGATCAAGGAAGAGTTTACTTATGTTATAAATGAAAGGGATAAGGGTTTGAAAAATACCTCAATTTTGGTCGGATTTGTTGTTGCGATACTAAACTTTCATAAGGATTATTACCTCCCTAGACTATTTAATACCGTATTTTTTACCCCTGAACTATTTAATAGTGTATTTTAAAGGTATATTTTGCATTATTTTCTATGTCCACGTGGGCAAATATATATATATATATTTAAAATACGCGCGGTATTAAATAGTCTAGGGAGGTAATAGGTCCTCATGAAAGTTTAGTATCGCAACAGCAAATCCGACCAAAGTTGGGATATTTTTCAGATCCTTATCCATAAATGAAGTAAGAAAATTATTTATATTTCATGTCTTTTGATGACTGCACTTTCTACTATTTTAATTCGATTTTTCTGAATTAGCTAGTTTATTTTGTCATGTTTAATTTATATATACATAGGAAAAGAAGGATCCTTATATTATTATGTCTCATATAATTTAATTGAGAATATTCAAAATACATATGAATAAATCGAAAATTCATTGAGCACCGCAATATCTCTCTTCAACTTCAATAATTTAACCTTTTGACTTCTTTAATTTCATCTCTTCTTTTTATTTTTGAATCTTAAAGTTAAAATAGCATTAGAAATTTAGATATTTACATCAATAATCATTCATTGGAATAATTAGATAAAATTTGAAGTCCCTAATTTTCATATTCATTGGAATAATTGCAAGTCAATATTTAAATGATATATATAGTGTCAGACGCATGTATTAGAAATTTTTTGATATTCCTCTCTACGCAAATTGATATATAGGTGGGGGAGGGGGATATTTTACAAAGTATGCTTCTTTTTTCTTATTTTAAATATATGGTGATAGATGAGAAGATGAATTTTATTTTATTTTTACAAATCTTTTTTCTTATTTGATTGAGTTAAAATACATGTGTAAATTGCATAAACATTTTGTTTTCAGTAGCAAATATCATCTTGGAGTGTCTTGGTGATAAGAGACTCGATTGAGATATTTAAGTGAAAATTTTAAACTAGTTTAGAAAACTATCTATATATTTACGTTTTTTTTAAAATAAGGAAGAAAATATACCATCTAAGTTTTAAAGAAAATTCTCTAACTCTAAAAGACTATGGATCATATTATTATGTTCTTATAGAAAGGAAGCGTCCTAAAATTATTATACATTTTTTTAAAATGGCAATAAGNGCTGCAAATATCATCTTGGAGTGTCTTGGTGATACGAGACTCGATTGAGATATCTAAGTGAAAATTTTAAACTAGTTTAGAAAACTAGATATTTAAGTGAAAATTTTAAACTAGTTTAGAAAACTATCTATATATTTAAGTTTTTTTTTAAATAAGGAAGAAAATATACCATCTACGTTTTAAAGAAAATTCTCTAACTCTAAAAGACTATGGATCATATTATTATGTTCTTATAGAAAGGAAGCGTCCTAAAATTATTATACATTTTTTTAAAATGGCAATAAGAAATTAATTATTAATCTCAAAATGTACAATGGATACATCAAATATAAATAGCGCAATAATTTTAAACAATTATAAACACAAGAAAACCCCTTCAAAATATTCCTAAGAGAGTCTTAAAATAATTAAACAATTATAGACATAAGAAAACCCCTTCAAAATATTCCAAAAAGAGTCCTAAAATTATTTAGACATTTTTTAAAAGGAAAAATTACAGAAATCCCGCATTTTAGTTTACTTATTACCATTATCCCCTGTAAGTTTTACAAATCTCCAAAATCCCTCATTTTCGCGCATCAGATTAATGTATCTCGCGCATCAGATTAGTGTATCTCGCGCATCAGATTAGTGTATCATGTATAAAATGTACATCAGATTAGTGTATCATGTATAAAATGTAATGTATCTTACTTAACGATTAATGTAACTCGCGCATCATATTGATGTATCAGCACTTATATTATTGTATCCGTTTAAGGGATTTCTGTAATTATAAACTTTTAAGGGATATATTATAATTTTGCCTTAAAAGTATGTGATTTCTGTAATTTGTCCTTTTTAAAATGGCAATAAGAAATTAATTATTAATCTCAAAATGTAAAATGGATACATCAAATATATACTATATATATAGAGCACAATAATTTTTTCCAACATTGCAAAAATATTACTATCTTGGTATAAAAAAAGAAAAGAAGAAGAAATGCATCCAAAAATGGTCTTTCACTTGGTTCTTTTGATGATATTTGTTAATGCTGCAAATGGTCAAACAATTATTATTACATGTGATGAAGCTTCTTGCTTAAAAAAATGCCAAGATGCTTATGGATCCAAATTAATAAAAGCTTATTGTAAGGAAACATTATTTGGAAATGTTTGTATTTGTGAACACAATCCAGTCATCCATAACGGATCAAGGAAGAGTTTACATATGTTATAAATGAAATAAAGAACATAAAATTATTTCTTTCTCATGTTTTTTTTTATATAATTTCACTTTCTAA
>NW_026035118.1:0-344 GCF_019186545.1 Solanum stenotomum
CTTAATAATAAACCTAGACCTAAAACCTTAAATCCTAAGAGACTCTATACCCAATGAAATCCAAAATCCTTCACTCTAAACCTTAGGGCTAAATCCAAAGAAACCCTAAACCATAAGAAATAAAAAAAAAACCCTATACCATAAAAACCCTAAGCCCGAAGAACCCTTTAATCGTAAACAACCATTAAAATCCTAAAAACCCTTTAAAACCCTGAACCTAAAAATTCCTCTAAACCTAATAAACCCTATAAAATCATAAGCAAAAACCCTAAACCATTCAAAAAACCAAACCTAAGAAGTCCTGAATGCTTAATCATATAACTAAGAAACTTTAAATCCTTAAC
>NW_026035119.1:0-217 GCF_019186545.1 Solanum stenotomum
CCAGTCGTGATCCTATGTCTCGTGTTACATCAAGTGGGTAACCTTGGGGCGTGACAAAAACAATGTATGAATAAAAAGCCTCTAAAAACTAGAGATGTTGGGACATGCCCTTGGCTCTAGCAAAACTGAAACTAAAATGAAAGGCTGAATATAAAACAAATAAATCGTCCTAGAAAAACAAGGACTCAGCACTGATATTGCTGAATACGGATCGGTA
>NW_026035120.1:0-272 GCF_019186545.1 Solanum stenotomum
TTGAAACCAATTTCTTGAAATTTTTCTTCTATTTTTTTTTTTTTGCACGTTACTTTTTGTAGTTTTTACTTTCATTCATTTTTTTTTATTTTTCTTTACATTCTGTTTCTTCTTCTTCTTACTTTTATTTTTATTTGTTGTTTTTATCTAACAAAAATGTTTTTCTTCTTTTTTATTTAAATAATTTTTTGGCTAAGTTTTGTTTTCCCCTTTTTTATTTTTACCTTTTCTTTATTTTTTGCTCTTTATAACTTTTCATCTTTTGTTTCTTC
>NW_026035121.1:0-620 GCF_019186545.1 Solanum stenotomum
ATCATTTTACGTTAATGAGTTAAATATAGTTTGAATTCTACTTTTAGTTTTTATTTCTTTGAGTAAATTTATGTATTTTAAAATAAAATATAGATGTCTTATCAATTGTTATATTTATTATATTTATGTGTGTGTGCATTTTATTTTATTTAAGCTCTTATAATATTTGATTTTCAAGATAAAATATTTTAATTACTAATTACTAGTTATTAGTAGCTATAAGGAAACTTTTAACGTAATTACTAATCTATCACATGAATTTTAGAATTCACACTAAAATTTGAGATTTATATATTTTTTTTATTTGAAAATAAATATGTACTATGTAAGTTGTTAAACTTAATGTAGCCATACTTTTATATATTTCAGGATATATATATCAATATTTGTTTATCTAATTACGTATAAATTATTTATGGTTTTGAAGCTTTCAACCTAGTGATGATGAAGATCGAGCTTACTTCACCTTGAAAAAAAAAGTAATGGCACCAATTCAAGTCACCAAAGAACTGCATAGTACTTCTTTTTAATATTTTTTTGAATATGGAACTATTTTATATTTTAAGTTGTAACACTCAAGTTGCTATACATAAGTTTTTATTACAGATTTGTATAATGTA
>NW_026035122.1:0-463 GCF_019186545.1 Solanum stenotomum
AAATTAATAAATACCGACCCAAAGAGGTTGGTATATTTAAATAATTATTTTATTTAGATAATATCGACTTCACGATGTCGGTATGTTGACACCCAATTTTGACAGACCTATAACCCTTTTGAAAGTGCTATTTGGTTAAATACGTGTTTTTTAAAAAATATTCCGAGTTTAAATTTTTAATCGATTTTGTCTAAAAATAATATATTTTAGTTTGAATGCTTTATAAAATTATCATAAATATTTTTAAAATTATAAGTAAAACTCGGAATAATTATTTTATTCAAATGTTTTAAAATTTAAGTGATTTTTATTATATAAAATGTTATAATATTTGTAGTATTTTAATTGGATAACATTTCTTTAATTTTTCTCGAAATCATTTAATTTTTAGCCCATTCTAATCTAATTCCTTTCAATTTTAGCTTTTCCCTTATTCAATTTATTGCAATTCTAGCCACCTCAA
>NW_026035123.1:0-209 GCF_019186545.1 Solanum stenotomum
ATTAATTCATAAAAACACACTTCACCTCAATAGTTCTTTTTCGTTTCTTTTGTGAAGAACTTCCTAACTCTACAGTATCATCATCTATTTGTTCCACAATATCAAAGGAATCACGAGGTTGAGTCTTCCTCACTACTTGCCAACCTTTGTTGGAGTTATCATTAGCATAAAACACTTGAGTTGCTTGGTCCGCTAAAATAAACGGCTCA
>NW_026035124.1:0-518 GCF_019186545.1 Solanum stenotomum
GGTCGACCTACGGTCCGTCAATCCCTTCTTACGAAAGCAGTGAATCTGTCCCACGAGCTACTCACAGACTCTCCAGGTAATGCCACAAAGTTGTTGACCCGATCTTTGTGATTGAGCTTCTTAGATACTGGATAGTACTTTGCTTTAAATACCTCTGCTAGTTGGTCCCATGTGAAAATTGAGTTATAAGGAAGCTCAGTGAACCATACTGCAGCATCGCCTGTCAGTGACAGAGGGAACACTCGTAACCCAATGACGTTCATATCCAAGTCTGGTCTGCCTACACAACTTTTGCAAACCACCCTGAGCTTGGCTAAGTGAGCATGTGGATCCTCCAATGGCGATCCTGGAAATAAGCCTCTTGTTGTAAGCATCTGCATCAAACTACTAGTCACCACAAATGTGTGCCCTGGCGGTAGAGGAGGTAGGACGATGGGTCCATCGGAATCTGCTATGTCGACGTTACCCCGATAGTTGTCATGGTGTTGTGGCCTGGTGGACCATGCACTCTCATTGCA
>NW_026035125.1:0-655 GCF_019186545.1 Solanum stenotomum
GGTAAATTTTGAAAAATACCTGCTGCCAAACCCCTTGTGTGAGCTTGATTTTGGAAATTTTTGAGACTTGTTTTCTTAGCCATTTTAGATCCGATTTTGGTGATTTTTGAGGCTATCTTGAGTGGTTTTTCGAGGAGAACATTGTGGTGTTGTTAGATTTTACTGTACATCGTCCGTTTTTGGTAAAAACGCTGAATTAGCTGCTGTCCCATTTCTATTCTTTTGAGAAAATTTGGGTTTTAGTTGCTTGTTGATATTGTGTTGTTCCCGAGCCCCGAATTGTGTCCCATTATGGGACATGAGCTGGGGGAACTGGTTAGGACCCACTTTTGGAGTTAATTTCGGAATTTCCTGTGCGGGTCCCACGATTCCCGTTTTGACTCCAAAATTGACCCGTCTCCGTTTGTTGTGATTTTGGTGTCTAGACGACCGTATTAACGTTGTGACTCTATTTTTAATAGCGGGGCAGCATTTCGAGACCGTTCTAAAAGGGAAAACTCTGAAGGAGTGATTTTGGAGCGCGTGTGATCGGCTTTAAGGTAGGCTACGGTTTTCCTCTCTTAGATTGAGCTCGAGAATGTGAATGCATGTTGATTAGTTGGGATTTGGGTTGGGTAGTTATTGAATTTTTGCATAGGTGTTAAGAAATCATGTT
>NW_026035126.1:0-229 GCF_019186545.1 Solanum stenotomum
AATGTTTTAGGGTTTCTTAGGTTTTTTTTAAGAATTTGGATTTCTTAAGATTTAGGGTTACGTAGGCCTAAAAAAGGGCATAGGATTTCAAGTTTAGGGTTTTTTCTAGGGCTTATGGTTTTAAAGGGTTTTTTTTTCCGGGTATTATAGTTGTAGGTGTTTAAATGGATTTTAGGGTTTAGGGTTTCTTAGGATTCCATTTTGTTTGGGGTTTAAGGTTTAGCCCTAT
>NW_026035127.1:0-2143 GCF_019186545.1 Solanum stenotomum
ATAAGGTTAGGGGGTAAATAATAACCCATAAAATTAAAGTGTAAAAGTAAGTTTTACTGTCAAGTTCGAAGGTGTTTTTATGTATTTTCTCTTAGACGATATATACACTGCTGAAATAGTACATCATTTATCATACACTTTCCTCTAATTACACATCTGTTAGGTTTTGTGTAAAAAATTTATAATATAAGGGTATATGTGATTAATTGATTCCATGTAGTCATTGCCTTATACTAGTGATTATCCCCATTATTCAAAAAAAAAAAAAAAACTTATTTCCATTAATTCATCAAAACTAATAAGATCATCATCAACCAAATAATGTAATAGCTTTTTTCAGATTAATTGTTTGTTATATGTCAAAATTAGTGTTTTAGTTATAAAAGTTCAAATCCAATTTGAAGTCGGATATTAATTATTTCTTTTTAAAAATACTTTAATCCAAACTTATTTTCAGATTTCATCCTCATAAATTTAAAATAAAACATTTTCGTCTCTTTTGGCAAAACGTACAATTAAACACAATTATATTCGATGAAAAAAAAAATACAATAGAAACTTGGGAATGAAGGATTACTTCTAATTCTTCATTCGAAACTAACATGTGTCTGCATCAAGATGCGATAAAGCCGCTCACCAAATATTTCAATAGCGTTCTATCTAGATTTTTTAGTTTTGTTTTAGATAGACTAAAAATGATAATTAATATATAATATAATCTTATAATATGACTTTATAAATGAATTTAAATAAATTGAAAGTCATTTGAAATTTATGACCAAACACCTACAAGGTCAAAATTATGGGTGAAAATTGTTTTCATCCTTTCAACTTTGCTTTTAAATTCAAACTCCCTTCAACTTTAAAAAATAATCAAATTTCCCTATTTATCCTATGCGTTGTCCATTTTACCCAGTTTATTACTTTTTTTGTCTCTAATTACTTGTCTATTTTTTAATCGACACACCTATTAAGAAAACAATAATTGACATAGTGAATTTACCATTTTACCCTATTAATTATGAAGTGGATGAACTAAAATTTTAAGATTTTCAAGAAATTTTACCTTTTTCAAAATTAATTAATTGAGGATATAATAGGTCAAAAAAGAATGTCTTGTTTTTATTTGTCAAAATGGACAAGTAAAAAAAAAGAATTAAACAAGTAATTAGGGACAAATGGAGTATATAGATATATCTAATTTACTTTAATGAAAAACTTATTTCTATTAGTAGAAGATAATTTAATCATAATTAAGTAATAAATAGGTCTACACAAAACACTTACTTTATGTTAATATTAGAGAAAATTTTAAAACAAAATTAAGAGTGAAAATAATTTTCACCCCAAAATTATAAAAGTATTTATTTAGCGTAATTTAAAAGCTAAAAAAATGAATAAATGGCACAGAAATCTAGAAAATGGACAGAAAATCTAACAACCTCATCACTGTCGGAAAGTGCCAAATCATCATAAAAGTTGACTGAAAAAAAAAAAAAAAAAAAAAATANTATATATATATATAAATAATCAAATTAATATTTTTATTATTACAAAAAATAAAAAATAAAAAGTTGACCGGAGTTCAATCCAGCTTCCGATCATCTTCTCCGACCACTTCTACTTAAAATCTCTCAAATCTCAATACCCTAACTTTTTTCATCTGTCATGTATAATTGTATATATATATAAATAATCAAATTAATATTTTTATTATTACAAAAAATAAAAAATAAAAAGTTATAATTGCATATAATAGTAATACAGGGATTATTATACGTAGATTAGCTATTCATGTATGAGTTACAATTTCATCTATTATGTATAAAATAATATATAAATTGACTCATAATTTATACATAATTTAGTTATGTCGGATTGTAAAATGATAACCAAATACTGTATTTGGTATGATGAATTTTACAAAGCAACTAAAAAGCTAACAAACATATAGAGTCTTAACGTTGAAATCCTCTTCGAAACTCTATAAAATATTGTATTAGGTATGATGAAATTACAAGGACATGCATGTGATTATCTAAATGCCAAGAAGCAATATTGTACAAATATTTCTAATTATTCTCTTTAGGGCTCCAATACAGATACAAAACAAAAATAGTGCTCAATTGGGGCGGGGGCGGGG
>NW_026035128.1:0-587 GCF_019186545.1 Solanum stenotomum
CAGATAGTAATTGGGTGTGTCCTGTGCAGTGTGTACCTAAAAAAAGTGGTATGACCGTGGTTCCAAATGAAAGAAATGAGCTTGTTCCAATGAGGCCTGTCACTGGATGGAGAGTTTGCATGGATTACAGGAAGTTGAATGTGTGGACTGAGAAAGACCACTTCCCTATGCCATTCATGGATCAGATGTTAGATAGACTTGCAGGCAAGGGTTGGTATTGTTTTCTTGATGGGTATTCAAGCTACAATCAAATTTCTATAGCTCCAGAAGACCAAGAGAAGACCACCTTCACTTGCCCATATGGGACTTTTGCGTTCAAACGAATGTCATTCGGATTGTGCAATGCTCCAGTGTAACACCCCGACTTCTCAAAATGTCTAAATTAACTTGTATCTCCATGGAAAGACAATGAGGGTGGGTAATAAATTAAGAATGATGTGATATGTCCTATTTTAAGTGTTCAAGTGTTGCATCTCAAGTTTTGACGTTAGGTAAGTGGCAAAATAAAAGTTGGCGGAAGTTATCGTAAGTTCCTTCTTAAAGATTTCTCTAAAATTTTGGTCAAATGTCTTGGAGGTTTTATCCCA
>NW_026035129.1:0-274 GCF_019186545.1 Solanum stenotomum
TGATTTAACCTTTTGAATCCTTCCGTCAATGAGGAACAATGATCGCAGAAAATGATTCTGTTTGTGTCTTTCTGAATATTGTATTGCAAAGATGGTCTTGAAATTTGTCTCAAAGCTGGACTGATGAAATAATTAGGCCCGAGAGTTCCTCTAGCATAGTCTAGCGCTTCATTCAAATCATTAAATCCCTTAAAGAGTGGGGTAGGAAAGTCTTTAATTGAATCTACTACTTCTATCCATGTCTGAAATACGCCCTGTAATTTTCCTTGGATTA
>NW_026035130.1:0-601 GCF_019186545.1 Solanum stenotomum
CCCAAGAAAGGCCCTATTTCTTAGTCATGACCAATCAAGGTTCATAAGGATATCTCATTAAATCCCCCTGGAAGGGTGCCTTAGGCCTACCGATTTTTCATTAAGGGTGCCTTAAGCCTGTCGGTCCAAGGTTCATCATTTCACACATGAGAAGGGCTACCACCATTAGGTCTACCGATTTCATGGTTTTACATTTACTTAGGAAAACTAGACTTATGAAAGGGCACCATTTCTTAGTTTTTCCGATTCAAGTTTTGGCCTAGAATTCCTCTTTTAGCATTTATAGAAAGGGCACCATTTCTTAGTTCTGCCCACTTCACACATTTATGCATTCAAGACTTTAAGTAACAAGGAGGGACACTTTAGTCTACCAACCAAGTCACAACATTTTCATTTAAGGATACTTTATAATTCAACATCATTTCATATATACATCATGAGAAGTCATACTTTAACTCACAATGCTATCCACTTTACACAGGATCATCACAAGATCACATAAAACTCATTCACATCATACCTTCACATATAGCTTCACATAAAAC
Organism: Solanum stenotomum; assembly: GCF_019186545.1. Lineage (NCBI taxonomy): Eukaryota > Viridiplantae > Streptophyta > Magnoliopsida > Solanales > Solanaceae > Solanum > Solanum stenotomum. The sequence continues at coordinate 546 of NW_026035130.1, forward strand.
TCATTCACATCATACCTTCACATATATATTTACATAAAACTCATTCACATCATACC
>NW_026035131.1:0-1022 GCF_019186545.1 Solanum stenotomum
CTCCACTCTTTTTCCTTCTCCCCATAGTTATTGGGTTCGGGATATGTAGTGTAGGAAAGATGTGGTTATGTGATTATTGGAATATGAAAAGTGGCTTTTGTAGGTACGGGTTGAGTAGTAGGTGGGTTCGAAGTGTTTTGAGGAGGAGTTTGGTACATGGAAGGGAATGCTTGAGAGTTGTTAGAATTTAGGCTTTGAGATGGATGAGGTGTTTGGTAGGAAGAGCTAGCATGATGTTGGTTAGTTGTGTTTAATTCGACAGGTGGGGCCTTTTGGACTAGAGCAATAGGTGGATTTTGTGGGAAATGTTCGGGTGTTGGATTAGGAGTAGGAAAATGGAGTAGAGGTCTTTTGTTGTTTGGAAGAAGAGTGTTAGCAGTGATAGCCAAATTTGCTAACTCCCGAGTCATATGCATCTCAGCCCTCATTTCAGTAATTTGTTGTGCCAGTTGAGCAATCAACTCATTTTGTTCAGCAATGATAAGGTCTGCTATTGTGATCTCATTCAAATCGATGTTCTCACCATTTTCAGTCATCTTTTCTTTTCCTTTCAATAGATTTTGGCCCGAGAAGGAATATTTAGGGACTTTAGATCTCGTGAAGTACGGATGTTCAACCAGTTTCTCAACACAGATCAGTTCTAGTTACCTAATAAATGAAAAACAACTCAAAAGTAGCTATGTTAGTTATTGTTTCTAATGAGAAATATAAATAAGATGATATAAGAATAAACATATAATTGTCACTTTGCTTTAAGCAGATTAATCCATGAATGTATTTTGGATGAAAAAGAGGACTCAAATGGAAGGATTTTTTTTTTTTGGGTTAGTTCATTTGAATGAATCAAGAAAGTCGACTTGCATAGATTCTTGTTAACTTCTTCCACTCATATCTTTTAGCTGAAATCTTTCAGAATCCTTCAAGGAAAGAATCCTTCAAGGAAAGGGAGAATAAAAATTTACAGGATAGGGGCTGCCTATGTATCCTTCCGGGAAATCCAGGCTAAGCGTAGTCTGAATCAG
>NW_026035132.1:0-1022 GCF_019186545.1 Solanum stenotomum
ACTAACCGATGCTAGATTAAAAGGAGAACTAGGGACATAAAGAACAGAGTCTAAGGTGACAGAAGATACGGGTTTGGGTTTTCCAACCCCTTTTGGTTTTGTTTGGATCCCATTGGCTAAAGTAATAGCTGGAAGAGATTGTGAATAAACAATATCTGATAATAGTGATTTATTACCAGAGATATGATCAGAAGCCCCTGAGTCTATGACCCATGATCCAAGAGTGCTAGATTGTGACACATAAGTAAATGAATTACCCACAACAGAAACATCAGGTTGTGCAATCGAAACTACTTGTGGAGACGTTTGTTTATTTGCACAATACCGAAGGAACTCTTTATATTCCTTTAGAACAATAGGATCATAACTGGGTGGTGAACCATGCAAAATATAACATATGTCACAAGTATGTCCAGGTTTATGACAATGACTACACTTGGATCGAGGTTTTCCAAAACGTTGTTTACTTGCACGATTTCGAAGGAGCTCATTATATTCCTTTAGAACAATAGGATCATAACTGGGTGGTGGACCATGCAAAATATAGCATACGTCATGAGTGTGCCCAGGTTTATGACAATGACTACACTTGGATCGAGATTTTCCAAAACGTTCTCTCCTTCGTCGATTCTCCATAGACTGGTATGTATGCTGGAAACTGACAGAAACTGCTATAGTGGTCTGAAAATATTGGAAGCTGCCGGAATCTGCCCACGGTGGCCTGAAAATTCTGATTTTATAGGGAACTTGCCGGAAACTGCCCTGCAGTGGTCTGCTTTCGCCGAAAACTGCCTAAAAATCACCGGAACCCTAATTCCGGTGATCGGATCTAGAGAAAACTGAATGGGTTCTGGTCGGAAATACTGGGCGACCCCAACAGAAGAAAACAGCTCGAAAAAAGATGACTGGAGAAGTGTTCACGCGCCGGCGCGTGAACAGATCTCGCCGGAAAACTTCCACCTCCGAACGGCGCGTGGGGGCGCGTGGGGGGTTGTTTTTCGGTGGAAATTCTTGGGGTTCGG
>NW_026035133.1:0-596 GCF_019186545.1 Solanum stenotomum
TAGATCTCGAGAAAATACGAGGTTTCAATAAAAAGATTGCGTCAAACGAACGTTCGAGCCGAAAGTTACGGCCGTTTGAAATTCAGCGTCTTAAAGGTGGAAGGTGGCTAGGAAACTTCAAACGGCCATAACTCGGGCCTCGGGTGTCCGTTTCAGNGCCTCGGCTGTCCGTTTCAGGCGATTTTTTTTTGAATTCGCGTATTTTTTCGAGATCTACGCAACCAAACTGCCCAAAGGAGGTTTGCGCATGCCGATTTTCCCATAAATGCGTTTTACTGATTCTTACGCGCGAGCGGAAATATGATGAAAAAAATAAAAGGAAATTAAGACAAAGGCGATGGGTTCCTCATATAGATCTTGAAAAAATACGAGGTTTCAAAAAAAAGATTGCGTCAAACGGAAGTTCGAGCCGAGAATTACGGCCATTTGAAATTCAGCATCTTATAGGTGGAAGGTGACTTTGAATTTAGGAAACTTCAAACGGCCATAACTCGGGCCTCGGGTGTCCGTTTCAGTCGATTATTTTTTGAATCCGCGTATTTTTTTGAGATCTACGCAACCAAACTCCCTAAAGGCGGTTTGCGCGTGCCTATTTT
>NW_026035134.1:0-305 GCF_019186545.1 Solanum stenotomum
TCTTAAATCAGTTTAGTCTTGTTATCAACTTGGATAATATTTTAACTCCTTATTTCTCCCTTGTTTGCATGTAAAATCTGCCCGAGTTCGCCATGAACTCTTATTTTCCTCTCCTCATATTTCGAGAGAGCCCTAAAGGCTCAAACCCTTTCCCTCAAGTCAGCCCGCCACAAAAACCGAAGAATAGGTTTCCTAAAACCGACGTACAGGTCCCGGAGTCAAGGAAAATATTGGAGCAGATTAGAGAATTGAAAGATTGGGCCAAAGGCCCACTTTTAATTCCAAAATTTGTATTTTGTTATCTA
>NW_026035135.1:0-342 GCF_019186545.1 Solanum stenotomum
AAGACCTTACCTATGGAGCCAGTTGGCCTGAACGGCCAAAACATCCCATTTTAACGGTCAAACGATCCCAAAGCAGGTAAACCCCCACTTTTACCGATTTTATTGTGCTATAGTTCTAGATCTTTTTTGGTGATTCAGAAATCCGACATTATTTTTGCCAAAATTTTACCTGGACATCCGCTAAGGCTATACTTATGGAGCCAGTTGGCCCTCACGGCCAAAATGGACCATTTTCAAGGTCAAACGAGCCCTAGAGCAGGAAAACGCCTCATTTTACCAATTTTCGTGTGCTATAGTTCACGAATTTTTTGGTAATTCGAAATTCCGATCTCATTTTTACCA
>NW_026035136.1:0-450 GCF_019186545.1 Solanum stenotomum
AACTCTTCTAAATAAAGGTATGTAGCATAATCAGCAGACCTCAACTAAACCATGGAATTCACATCGACAGACTTTAGAATCGAAAATGAACGTAAGTGAGGGGCAAGATGTTACCTTCTTCCGGACAGCGGCACCGAGACAGAACGAGCAGGGAACGACAACTTCACTACCACAACAAGATTCCGACGGGTTTTGCAAGCGACGAACACAAAGGAAAAAATCTTTTATCGATTCTCGCTTGAGTATAGCTACTGATTTTCCTTTTATGTATATATTCTTGTATTCATATTTCTTTCAAAAGAAAAAAAATGTCTCCAATATCTTCCTCTTTTACAACTCTCTGTCTTAGTAAAAAAAAAACTTTAACTCCAAAGAAAACCTCTTCTACACCAGTAGAAGAACATAGTATTTATAGTAGGGAGTTAGGGTTCGGATTTGGATGAAGAAAGG
>NW_026035137.1:0-212 GCF_019186545.1 Solanum stenotomum
TCAGAATTTAATTTGACATAAAGACATGTTCTTGAAAAATTGCTAAAATAAACACTTTTTACGATAACATCATTTTAAGTACAAAAGCTATGAACCCTAGCGCCAAAGTCTTAAATAATATAAAATACTCTCTACCCCACCTCCTAAAGTTTTGGAAAATGCTAATAATCCCATCCCCAACAATATTTATTTAATAAAATCTATTCCCCCCC
>NW_026035138.1:0-1459 GCF_019186545.1 Solanum stenotomum
CATATAAACATCTGCCCAGCGCGATTGCTGTTGAACATGATTCTCCATCCTCACCTGCAAAGAAGAAATGCAAAGATGCATCATCTAATTCATAATGTTTGGGCCCAAGTTCATGGACATTTGTTTTGGAATTAATGTTATGGGCCACATTCAGAATTTTCCTCCTTAGCCCATCTTATATTTTCTCTTATCCAGATCTTGTAAATATCTTTAGAGAATAAAAGTTTGTTATGGTCACAGCCAATAGGAAAAGGGACAGCTGTGAATTAGTTAGGGTAGAACTTTCTTTTTGTTTCTTTTAGCTTGTATATAGATGGTTTGATAGAATGATGAATGCAAGAGAGAAAAATTCCCCAGAATACTCTGTTTTCCTACAATTGCACAGACAAATCAACCCATTCACAGAACCCACAACAAAAGCCAACAAAGTGGGAGGATCCATGTGCAATAGCTCCTGAGTAACTTGTTGTTGTTTGTTAAAGAGGTAATTGATAGAACAAAACTTGAATTTTCCATTGATGTCTGAAAATAGAACTGAATGATTATTTCTGTTTAATTTGAGATGGGTTTTCACAAAATGAGGGCTAGAGATAAGTTGATGCCATGATTTCGAAACGCACATACATTTCAAGAGAGATTTGGTGGGAAGCATTAAGAGAATGTCTGTTATGATTTCATTTGGGAGTATCGAATCATCAGAAATTGGAGTGAAAATTAAGTTCATACCATGAAAAGAATTTGAGTAGAATGTTCTGAATAGCCCCATGAATCCAATCAAGAAAACGAAGAAATGGAAACATCGCCGGCCGCCAGAGTTTTGAGCTGAGCAGGCAGTGAAGCAGGTCTAAAATTGAAAGACTCTTTTGACGAGAAAAGGCCCACTAATCTTTGGTTAAACTCAAAATTATCCTTTAAGTTTTCACATTAAGCATTAATATTCCCTCATGTTTGTAATATTGGTGCACTTTTCGTCCTCCTTCAAAATTTTGCCTATTTTTTAACATTGATTTTATTCATAACTAGTGAACATTTCTGCGCGCGCAGTCATAAAAATTATTTATAATTTCAAAAGTCACTCACTTATGTGTAGTTATCTTAGTAAGTCACTCAATCATGAATATTTATCTTGAAAAATCACTTTACCAATCTAAATAATTTTTTCATTAAATTTTGTTGACATGAGATTTTTATTTTATACTAAACTAGGTAAACTACCCGTTCTTCGCACAGGATTGAACTATTTTACTAAGCTTACATATGGTCATTCGGTAATATTCGTATTTTCGATACATACACTACATTGTCAAGAACATTTTATCTTAAGGTAAAACATTCTTCTTAAATCTTAAAGTGCAATATTTTTTTTATTTTCATTTTTGTTATACAAAAATTATTAAGAGTCATAGAGAGATTTTTAGTATAAGAAAAACGTCTAAGAAAATCTCCATGGAAATAGTTG
>NW_026035139.1:0-422 GCF_019186545.1 Solanum stenotomum
AAGTTTGATGCCATTGCGTCACTCTTGAAAAGGTTGATAGGGAGTCATGATCAAGTGAAGGTTACTCTTTCTAGTACAACTTGCTCCGTCCGACTCAGTCATGTCAAGATCACTTGATTTAATGTTAGGAGGAAGTTTCCAATCAAAGTGATATAATAAGTTAGCCAAAGGCAAATATACATTAGCTAAACCAAATGATATTCCAGGACAAATCCTTCTTCCACTACCAAATGGAAGAAATTCAAAATTATTACCGACAAAATCTACCGAACTTTGCTCAAATCTCTGAGGTTTAAAGCTTTCTACATCATCCCAATCTTTTGGATCTCTTCCAATAGCCCATACATTAACTATTAATTTTGTTTTCGAAGGAATAGTATAGCCATCTATATCAACTTCTTCCCTACATTCTCTTGGGAGCA
>NW_026035140.1:0-226 GCF_019186545.1 Solanum stenotomum
GACAGTCGCATCAGGACCCGGAATGGGTGGAATATGTACATCAAGTACTAAGAACCACCCCCACCGTGTCTGCCAGCTATGAAGTCCTGGTGCGAGACTTGCTTAATACGGAGGTGGCCTTTTCCACTCGAGAGCAGATTTGCTCTTTCTATCAACTAATTTTCTATGGTCGAGAGGATCCCCAATTCTGGATTGATCCGCTGGACCTCGAGGCCATAGTCAAGGG
>NW_026035141.1:0-226 GCF_019186545.1 Solanum stenotomum
AATATAAATAGCCTTCTCCGCACTTTGAATATGAATGGCCCTTTTGGCAATATAAATATGAATGGCCCTCTCGGCAATTTGAATATAAATAGCCTTCTCCGCACTTTGATATGCAATGGCCCTCTTGGCGGTTTTGAATATAAATGACTTTGACATTGAGTGTCGTCTTTCATCAATTTTTTATATAATGATAAGTACTTTTTTATCATAATACCATTTTCATCGG
>NW_026035142.1:0-226 GCF_019186545.1 Solanum stenotomum
AATATTGCATCATTATAAATAGTAACGTCTCCACGTGAGCACATATATACCTTTAAAATACCTATTAAATAGTGCATGGGGTAAAATATCTTTTCCAAAGTTCGATATTATTATAACAATTTCGGTCAAAGTTCGAATATATTTCGAACCCTTTCCTTTTTTTTTTTTTGCTTCTCACTTGCCTTCAAGAAATTAGTTGCACATTCTCCATGTTACGTCAGTATTT
>NW_026035143.1:0-330 GCF_019186545.1 Solanum stenotomum
ATGCGAGGGGGCGTGTTTCCTTCCATTTCTCTTCTGACACAAACTCATCTTTAAACTTCTCGTAAGCTCTTGCGCGTCCAAATCGATAATACAACTTCCGAAGTGGAATATTTGACCCGGGCAGCCTGTCCATCCATTCAGCTTTGACGAGTGATAATTTTTCTTTGATTTCGACAAAATCCCATACTTTTGGAAATAGAAGATCAGTATCGGGTTGGTGCTTCCTCTTGTTGCACATGCCGACACTCTCGTAACTGGCAAGGACTTCATCTATAGTCGGAGTCAACTCTACTTCCCCAAATCGAAAGACCATGTTGTTGCTGTCCCAAA
>NW_026035144.1:0-360 GCF_019186545.1 Solanum stenotomum
TGTTTAGGATTTCTATGGTTTTTTAACCATTAGGGGATTTATAGGGTTTTTAGGGTTTTGGGTTTTTAAAAGTTTAGGGTTTTAAAAGTCATTTAGGTTTTTTTTTATTTCTTAAAGTTTAGGGTTTCTTAAGGTTTAGCCTTAAGGTTTAGGCGGAAGGGTTTAGGGTTTCTTTGGGTATAAGGTCTAAGTATTTATTTAAGGGTTTATAAGGTTTAGGGCTTAAGTTTTTGTTGAATTTTTTAGGTTTAGGATTTTAAAAGGGGTTTTCAAGATTGTTATGATTTTTTACTGTTTAGGGGTTCTTACGGCTTAGGGTTTCTTTGGGTTTGGGGCTTATGATTTTAGATTTAGAGTTTT
>NW_026035145.1:0-850 GCF_019186545.1 Solanum stenotomum
TTATTCTTAATGGTCACCTTGTTCAACTAGAGATAGTCAATACACATACGGAGTGAACCATATTTATTTTTAACAAACAAAACTGGAGCTCCCCATGGAGAGATACTTGGTTGGATGAAACCCTTATCCAAAAAATCTTCAATTGTTCCTTAAATTCCTTTAGTTCTACTAGAGATATTCGGTAAGGAGGAATAGAGATAGGTTGCATATCGGGGAGAAGGTCAATACCGAAGTCTATTTCCCTTTCGGGAGGAATACCAGGTAAATCATTTGGGAATACTTTTGGAAACTCTTTAACAACGGGGAACGACTCAAGAATAGGGGTTTCAGAATCCACATCCCTCACCCTAACTAGGTGGTACATGCAACCCTTAGAAATCATCTTTCTAGATTTAAGACAAGAGACAAACTGACCCTTAGGCATAAAATTTCCCCCTTTCCATTCTAAGACAGGCTCATTTAGAAACTGAAACTTGACTACACGAGTTATATAATCAATAGAAGCATAACATGAGTGCAACCAATCTATACCAAGGATAATATCAAAATATAGCATATCAAGCTCTACCAAGTCAACAAGAGTAACTCTATGGGACAAGGAGACATAACACTTTCTATAGACCCTATTAGCTAATAGAATCACTAACATGAGTAGAGATATAAAAATGATCTAACAACACATCTGATATACCGTGAGTTTACGGTATTTCTAATACATTTCACTTACAAGTTGTGTGTGTCTAGGGCCTTTTTATATTGGTTTTTATGTATTTTATCATGTTTTGCAGGAAAGGTGTTCAGGCGCGGAAGTTTAGAGACAGCAGAAGGAAATGCAGAAAAAGGCATCCAC
>NW_026035146.1:0-1382 GCF_019186545.1 Solanum stenotomum
AGTAAGTTTTTTTGCAAAGGAATTAAAATTTTCTTAAGTATTAAGGTCAGGTCACTAGATGTATCACCTTGAGTTTCAAAAAGAACTAAATTGGAAATAGCATAAATCTAAAATTTTGCAAGTTACGCTAAGTATGAGTTTTGGGTTGACTTCAAACAACTATAACTCCTAGCTCAGGATGAGTTAGGTATACAACCAGATACCGTAGGAAATATCTTTGAATTATCTTTCCAACGCCATAGAGTTTGCTCAGTTTCGATTTTCTATGAGGGAGATATGTGCATTCGAAGTTGGGTTGTCTAGATAAGGAAAGTCAAAACCGGATTTTTAGAAGGGTATTTTGGTCTTGTCCTTACCAAATCAGATTTAACAGTCTAATCCTATTGGGTTCAGTTTTATAATCCTAAAATTAGCCTAGGGTTTTAGTTGAGAGTTCAGGAAGAGAAGAAAAGAGAAAAAAGGAGAAAAAAAGAGATGATCAAAGCGTTCGTCGAGAGTCTTGCGTTTTGTTGCGGATTTTCGCCATGGGTTTAATCCCTAAGAGGTATGTAAGCTTCCATAGTGTTGGGTTAGTTCACCCACATGCCAATCATGTTATTTTCAGCGAAATTTCATTCTTGAAGTTGAAAGATTAGAGTTCTTGATGAGTTCTTGATAGGTGTTCTTGAAGTTATCATCGAGTTGATATGGATAATGAGATAGAGCCCCTTCCTCCGGTGCAATACGGAGGATCATCCAAAGTGAACTCATGAGATGGAAGCCCCTCCGCCAATGCAATAGGGCGGGTTTCTAGAAGCAATCTCCCTATTCCATAACTATGTGGTAACATAGGACTTAGCTAGTGGATCCACGTAGATGCTAATACATTTAGTCCTACCTTAGGCAAGCAGGACACCTTCTTTTGGTGTGGGGTTACACGACACCGGATTCCATGTAGCTCACATGGTCTATGTCGGTTATGGCTACTCTTCCCTAAATGAAAGATAAGGAATGAGACTTGAACTATACTATGAATTCTTGATGATTTTACTTAGTAGGAGTGGGGGTATGGGACTTCACTTCCACATTGCACAAGTAGACTTAGTAGGATTTTGTAGGATAGTTCTGTTATATTGTGATGAGATTCAAACGCATACATATGTCTTGAATGGTTGGTTGTTATGAATGACTATCCTTGTATTCAAAGTAATGTTCATGACTATCGCTGTATTGGTGACTAATGATTATATTGAGGTCTAAAGATGCTAAGCATGACCAAGGTAGCTTCAAGGGGGTACTTAGTAGGGTTGGTATTATGGGATGCCAACCATACCTTGCACAAGTGTTCCTTAGAGATTGCTAAGGTGTCGATATAATCATGGAATGAGTGTAAGAGTGATTAT
>NW_026035147.1:0-214 GCF_019186545.1 Solanum stenotomum
TTTGATTGAGAAACCAATTTTGAGATTTCTTTTTTTAAAAAATTAAGTCTGTTAATTAAAAGGGTAAATGTGTACCATTTATTAGACAATGAGGGTATATATGCACCATTTGTTAGCAGATGGAGGTATATATGCATCACTTTTTAACGAGGAGTATATTTGCCTCTTTTCCCTAACATTAAAAATAAAAAAATAAATTAAATTATTTTTTGCA
>NW_026035148.1:0-1220 GCF_019186545.1 Solanum stenotomum
TGTCTATATTCGTTATTCTCGTTAATCATTGTATTTTTAAATATTGAATATATTTATATTGTATTTTAGATATATTATCTATTAATTGATCTAATTTTTCGTTATCAGTCTTTGTGATATTAAGTTGTTTATATTCCGGATATAATTTGTTTAATTTTCTTCTTATTTTTCTTAATTTTCTACTCGTATGTTTCTTACCGTGTTTCTTATTATTCATAGCTCTTATCATCCCTATTCTTCTTCTTCTCTCTTTTTTCCTACCGTTCTTCTTCTACTATTGTTCTTCCTCATTCTTCTTCTTCTATTGTTCTTCTTCATTCTTCTTGATCATCGTTGCCATTCCTCTTCTCCTTTTTTAAAAATTTCTTTTTGACGTATAGCAAACATAAATCATTTCAAGTGAATTATATATCACAAGATTCAAATTATCGATATGATTTAATTTCTAAAATTTTTTAGTTGTGTCAAGGTGATTTTGAGTTGATCAAGATTGTTTGTGTATACTTCATGAATAATTAAGCTATATTTAGTGTGAGTGAATCATAATGTATAGTTTATAACTTATGTATAAGTAAGCAATACTGTATAGTCAATGTATACTTTCTATGACTTTGGCAAGCTATATTGTATAGTCAATGTATACTTTCTGTGACTTTGACAAGCTATATTGTATAGTCATTATATACTTTCTATGACTTTTGATTGTTTTTTAAATAAATAAAATATAACTATATTTATCATAACCTAACTACTTTATTGTATATATATTTAAAATTGGGCCTTATTTCTACTTATATTTATATTGAGCTTAGTTCAAACTGTTCATCGAAATGGCCTTATGTCATGTTGAAGTTGTTTCCTTTATATATTATGCCTTTCAAATAAACTGGCAAATGAATGCTAAAATTTCTATCCTTCAAAGATGCCGAACTATAAGAATTTAGGTGTAGATTTGCTTCAATTTGAAACTAAGGGTGTGTTTGGTATGCAGGAAAATGTTTTCCATGGAAAATGTTTTCCTGAAAAACAAGTGAATTTTGACTTAATTTCTCATGTTTGGTTGGTGAGTAGAAAATATTTTTCGAAAAAGATTTTTTAGTGTTTGATTTATGAATGAAAAATGATTATGAGAAAATACCTTTTATTTTTACTAGAGTAGAAAATAATTTTTGAAATTGATAATTTTAAAACAAACTTAAATTTTTTTGGGGGGTGGGGAG
>NW_026035149.1:0-452 GCF_019186545.1 Solanum stenotomum
TGTTGTCCACTTTTGGGACTTGTACTCAATTTGTTAGTAGCTCTGTACTAGTGACTTCCAGGTTCTGGGAGGGATCTTTATTTGTATATATGTTTTTGGGTTGCTTCCGCCTGTTTATATTGTTATTTGCTTACTCTTGTTTAGTTTCTACCCTCAGACCCATTACTTGTTGTTCCGGGTTACGGGTTGGCTTACCTGCTGGTCGTGACAAGTTGGTATCAGAGCCCCAGGTTTATCGGTCTCACTTGTACAGAGCTAACGTCTAGTAGAGTCCTGCGGATCGGTGCGGAGACGTCCGTAACTTATCTTCGGGAGGCTACAGGATGTCCTTAGGAAAATTTCCTCTTTTGTTTCGCTTTCGTGCATCGTGTGTCTTATTGGTTTCTGGAAATCTCACTTGTTTTACTCTTTCGCAGGATGGCTAGCTCGCGAGGTGGCGCGGCCAGGGGTGG
>NW_026035150.1:0-1266 GCF_019186545.1 Solanum stenotomum
TAAAAGTTTTTAAAGATTGTAAAAAAAACCAGTATGATAAATAAAATGTACAAATAAAGTAATAAAGTAAACTAAGAATGCTCACTAAATTTTGAAATAATAATTCTTCAAGTATAATTTTAAAATCCTCCTAATTAAAATTGAAAAAAAAATATTCTTTGAATCTCATTTACAATAGAATGTTTTCCTCTTTAAGATTAATCAAATAAAAATTTAATTATTATAGTATATGACCTATTTTATTTTCAAGTTATTTATTAACAGTTAATATTATTATTCTTTTGTCTCTAATAAGAATCAAAAAATACAAATTAATATATTATTCATGTTTTTGATCATATAACTTATTGGTGATCAGAAAGATAAATTAATTGAAGTTAATTAAAATCTAGGAAAAAATTGACAATAAAAATGCATAATTATAATACGGAAAATTGCATAATTTGAAACTATATGCAATCTTTTCATTAAATTAATACAAATAATAAAACAATACATATACTATTATAACTATATATTCATTGTACCAAGAAAAATAAATAAATATTGTACCATGGTAAAAAATTTCTATTATCCATTAAGATAAACTATCCATAAAACTTCTTATAATTTAATATTAGGAAAAGTTTTACCAACGACTTTTTTCACTTAAATAAAATATTGAGAAACAAGAATTAAACCACCTCAAATAAGGGTATTCGTGAGAATGATCCACATTAAAATTGATTAATATTTTGAAAAAAGTAAACAAATAGACCTTAAACTAAATTAATTTTCTAAAAATGGCCAACCCAAACTAATTCCCTAAATGGTCAATCGGATGTGCCCCTTTTGCTTTGAAGTTAACTTTTGTAAATATTTTTAAATCCTCTTTATTTGAGGTAAAATATTCATTCATCAGGCATATAAATTACTTTAGAAAAAATTATTTGCATATTACACTAAATTGTTATTCTAATTTTAATAAACATAAAGACAAGACATAAAGTCAAAACTCTTTTTTCATCCTTTATCACTTTGTAAAGAATGAGATAATTCATTTTAATTTTCATCAAGTAGGTTATTATTTTTGTTTGTTAAACACCTATAAAACAAATTTTAAGTATATTCAAAACTAATCTATAGATGGATCATTAGACTTTATTGCTTCATATAGTTTATGAAAACTGTTAATATATTGACACTCATAATTTTTATCTTTTCTCTTGAATAATTTTCATATAAAATAGAAAAAGAATATCATTAATTTATTATTTAATTCGAATA
>NW_026035151.1:0-668 GCF_019186545.1 Solanum stenotomum
CATGAACTTGAAATTAGAACTTGAACTTATAATTAAAACTTGAACTTGAAATTATAAATTGAACTTGAACTTAGAACTTGATCTTGAAATTAGAATTTGAACTTGAACTTAGAATTTGACTTGAACTTAGAACTTGAACTTGAAAATAGAACTTGAACTTAGAACTTGAACTTGAACCTAGAATTTGAACTTGAAATTAGAACTTGATCGTGAACTAGAACTTGAACTTGGAACTTGAACTTAAACTTAGAACTTGAACTTAGAATTTGAAGTTGAACTTGAAATTAGAACTTAAACTTAGTTATTGAAGTTGAAATTAGAATTTGAACTTGAACTTAGAACTTGAAATTTGAGTATTAAATTTGTTAATTAGTGTATTGAATTAGAACTTTAACTTGAACTTAGAATTTGAAACTTAGAACTTGAACTTGAACTAGAACTTGAACTTAGAACTTGAACTTAAACTTAGTTATTGAAGTTGAACTTAGAATTTGAACATGAACTTGAAATTTGAACTTGAAATAAGAATTAGAACTTGAACTTGAAATTATAAATTGAACTTCAACTTAGAACTTGAACTTGAAATTAGAATTTGAACTTGAACTTAGAACTTAGTACTTGAACTTGAACTTAGAATTTGACTTGAACTTGAAATTAGAATTTGAACT